>NC_071396.1:94907702-95074882 GCF_022682495.2 Desmodus rotundus
ACACACTATGGGGGACACATGGATAACAAACGCACAGCCCCCACCTTCCTGGGTCCTTCCAAGTCAAATGCCTGGACTGAGGCAAGGAGACTTTAAAGAAAGATGTCTCCTAATTGGTGGAAGATACAGAGGTAAAAATGATAACATCTACTTAGGGAGAAGTGTGAATGGGTTCAAATCTACAAGGGTACTTGGCCTTGACAAGGATGTGGCATGGTGCAGAGAAGGCACCTACATTTGCATTATCCCCCTCACTGGTGCCTGGAATTTTCACTTTCATCAACTCATTTCTGTGACACATCACACTTTCCTTGCATAATCCCCAGGGTGGTGAGACCAAAGCCCCTCATACTTCAGAGTGAATAAATGTTTCCCAGGGATAGGGCCAAAGGATAAAGAGTGATGGGATGGAAGAAAGAGGAGTTTAAAAAGGCATTAAAAAGAGAGGTGAGAAGAAAGGAGGCCATCTTTTGTAAGTTGCCCCACTTTTCCTTTCCCTTCTTTCCTGGACTGGAGTGGGAAGTCTTGTCCTACAGACTATAGTAAACCCATGGTACCTCTTCCTGCCTTGCTAATTTGGGGACTTAACAAATAGGCTAAAATAATACAGGTCCACACCCACCCACTGGAAGTTTGTGATTGACAGACAGGAGAAGATAGCCTATGCTCGACAGTGCTCAAGGAATGGTACCAGTAAGATTGCATAGAGAAGGTTTAATTGACCCCCAAAATGAAGTCCTTCGAAGCACATTAAAAGCCTTAATTACCTACAAAAATACACAGATGGTTATTCCAAGTTATTCTAGTCTTCATTTATTTTTATTTATACATTTATTTGTTTATTTTAGTTTTATTTTTACATTCATGCTGTTACAGTTGTTCCCGCTTTTTCTTCTTTTCCTCACTTCCACTTAGCCCCACTCTCTCCCCTATTCTAGTTTTTAGAAGTTTGCATCATAGCAAATCCTCAGAAAGTCTGAATACCTTTAGTTTAATTGAACTAATGGTCACTTGAAAATAGTCCTGCATTTTCTTGAACTTTACTTTCTAATTCAACTTTTCCCTTAGCCAGACCATGTCCTCCACTTGCCATGAACTTGGCCCCAAGAGATCAGGATTCTAGAGAGAAGGTAGAGGTGTGACCATGACACTCCAACCCCTTGGGCCCTATTTTCTTATCTGTAAAGCAAGAGGTTTGCAAAGTGGGGGGGAGGGAGTAAATTGTGATAGATTGTGAAATCGGGAATATTTCTGAGACGTTGAGGATATGATAAAGCTATAATTTACAAGAAAAATTAAAGATCATAATTAGAAACTTCAGGGGGTTGGAGGGAAGTTGAACAAGAGAATAATGCTCCAAATGAGAAGTAAGCTAACATGTAGCACAGTTTTAGTGAACTGATAGAAAATCCACATGACCTCGATGCCAGCCAAGAGCAATATAATCCTGGTTCTTTGGTGTGGCAGAATGTGAGGTCATAATGATGTAGATGCTGTTTTCTATTTTGGTGCCAGTTTTCAGTTACATGAAAGACTCAGCTGGATCTACTGCACAGGAGGAAAATGTCAACATACCCAATTTTGTGTATTTGTCAGCCTAGACTAACCATTTTATTAAACAACCCTAAAATCTTAGTGACTTACCAGGGCTGACTTCTTGCTCATGTCACAGTGAATGACAAAAATGGTAATGAGGAAGTGAAGGTTCGGTGTCTGCTCCACAAAGTGACCCAAGGACCCAAGATCCTCCCGTAAAATAATGATACTTTATTGTGTACCTAGGGTTCCAAGTCCTCCACCAAACTGTCCACATCTGTCCTGCAGACTAGGAAAGAGCATGTGTGGAGGATCACACAGGAAGTTTTAGAGGCCAGGCCTGGAAGTGGCACACTCACTTCTCCATTCTTTGCATTGGCCTGACTCAACAAATTCGCCTCAACCAACTGCAGGAAGACTGGGAAGTGCAGGCAGGTTAGTTGTGTGGCCAGGAGAAAAAGAAAACAGGGGTTTTGTCTCTCTTGGCCACACAAATGCAAAAGTAAAAATGTCAGAGGGAGAGAATTGAAGGGAAGAGCCAGAGCCTAATTCCAGATCTTACACAGTACAGAGTCAAAAGACTTTGATGAACATCAAAGAAACAAGAAACAGATGTTTAACAAATATTATTTAGAGTTATAGGGATTGCTAACACTAGAACCAAAAATAGTCCTATAACTTCAGAGACCTGTCAACAAAGGACCGTGTTACGAATTGACTTATATACCACAAAATGATATGTTGAAGTCCTGACCCCTGGTACCTGTGAATGCAACCTTATTTGGAAATAAGGTATTAGCAGATGCAATCAAGTTAAGATGCAGTCATTAGGATGAGGCCTAATCCAACATGACTGATGTCTTTGTACAAAGAGAAGACAGAGACACACAGGAAGAAGATGGCCACATGACAACAGAGGCAGAGATTGGAGAGCTACGTCTATAAGCCAAAGAACGCTAGGATTGCCAGAAAACACCAGAAGCTAGAAGAGACAAGAAAGGATTCTGCCCTACAGATTTCAGAAGGGACATGGCTTTGCTGACATCTTGATTTCAGGCTTGCAGCCTCTAAAACTGGGAGACAATAAATTTCTGTTGTTTTAAGCTATCCAGTTTGTGGTACCTTCTTGGTAGCAGCTTGGAACACTAATCCAGGCCCATTCTCACCTGCCCAGAGTTGGGAAAGAGTTGGTAGGAACAGAAAGCTCCTGGCCTGGGTGGAGCAGCATGGGATGATGGGAGTTTAGGAAGAAGACATTAGATGGGGAAGAGGTGGCTGGCCGTGGAGGAATTCAAACTTGATCTGGCCTACACTGTGGAACCACCAGGAGTCCCTTCCCAAGGCAGACCTGGTACCTACCATAGCTCACTCCTCTCCTGCCTGTTTCCATGTGATGAGGTGGGTACTCCCATCTGATCTTGACATTAAAAGAGGTCTTGACATTAAAGACTTAGAGATGAGAGTTGACTTCTCTGGCATTCAACAGCCAGCATTGCTAACTTCTAGAAAATAGAGGAGCCCCAGGGAAATCTAATAACAGCCCTACTTAAGAGCACACGACAATTATTACCTCCAACTGTGAGGGAGGCTGAGTAATTAAAAAGGGTTCTTTATTTTGATTAAAAAGATTCCTTTTAGTGTTTCTGAATCTTTAGTGAAAGCCCAGAACTCTATTTTTAGACACAAAACAAGATACATGGCCGGGGGCAGGGGTGTAATTTAAAACATGGAATGAGCATTTGTAACCTGAAAAATGAGCACGCGCCCCCTGTGGCCCCCGGATCGAGCCCATCCCCACCCAATGGCGTTCAGGAGGCACAGCAGCATGGCAGCCCCAACCCCGCTGCCTGGATTAATAGGAGGCCCAAATTAATTGGTTTTAATCACTATAAATTTCCTTCCCAATAAAATTTCAAGAATTTCCAATCATGCTGATTTATATGTGTAATTAGAAATCCATTCACAGATGTCACACTGCTAGGTGGTGGGTAGTATAAGCCCCGGCTTAACTCAAGAGTGAGGCCTGAGCAATGAAAGATGACAAAGGGGAACTTGGCAGGAAGCTGGGACAGGGAGCAAGTTTCACCCCTGGAAACTCTACACCCAAGGTCACATGAGGGCTACTGACCACCAAGCATAGCTTTTTGCCTTCTCCATGTCCACACAGCCACACAGCAGGTTGGAGGTGGAGCCACTGATGCTGACCCAGAACAGAGTGTCCGCTCTGGGCCCAGCTGCCGCTTCCCCACCACCCAGCTGCTGTGAGCACCACATGCCCAAGGGTTGGTGAGAGTGGTCAGGAAGCTGAGGCGAGTTTATAAATGTGGGGGTAACATAAGTCACTGTTCAGGTTGCAGAACTCTGCCTCCCAGCTACACCGGGAGTTGACCGAGAGCCAGCCCACGTCTGGTGCTTCTCTTCTCCTGGCCCATCGCCCAACACAGGGCTCAACCTGGAGTCACTTCATCAGCTGAGCTCTGAGGTTCAGATCCGGGGTAGCAGTGATGAAGGCCTGGGTTTCAAAGGTGTAAGAAGACTTGTGGCACTAGGAAGTGCTCAGTGAGGGAAGACACAAGAGAATATTCGATGGGGACCTAGAGGGTGGTAGAGACCCTAAGAAGATATAATGGGGTCAAAGAGTCAGTTAGAAACACTGTGTCTTCTCCTCAATTTCTGCACCAACTGAAAAATAAGAGAAAGGAGTCAGACAGAGGGAGTCCAAAATAACAGCATGCTTGACAAGCTGTTTTAGAAATCTGACTTGAACCACCAGCTCCCTGCTATTTGATTCCTGAATTTAACACATACCCTCTCGTCCCAGGTACATTGGTCGGTCTCCTCCCACAGCAGGGGGGACCTGCCTCTGTGAATTGACCACAGAGAGGAGAAGGTGAGACTTCACCTATCAAGGGAGTGGCAGAGCTGAAAACAGACGCACACCTTCCATCTGCAGAAGTCACTCTCCAATACTGATAAATGGAGGACACTGCTATTCTGTGGGCCCAGGTAAGATCTCTGGAGGAGCTCCCTGTACAAGGTGGACAGCGTGCAGACAAAAACAAAGAGGACATTGGTGGCACTGAACTCAAACCTCACCTCCTGCCCTGACCTAACCCTCTCTGCTACCCATAGAGACCGCCTAACTTCTCTGTAGGCTGCAGAAGCAACTACCTGGACATCGGAACACTAACTTTGTGTACTCCCCGACCCCCTAGTGCACTCCAAACAGACCCAGGCACACTCGGAATCATTTTCGATAAGGCTCTGTCCTCCAAAGTGACTGGTTGGTTTGCCCGCTCAGCCCACCTCCCCTCGAAGAGAGAAGAAGATCATCTTTGCTTTGGCCTGATCCTTTAATGCGCCTGAAAGCTGTTGCTCTGTTCTAAAGCAGACCCCAGGCCCCGAGCAGGGAATAGGTGGAGAGGTCTTAATGGGGAGATTAGTGCCTGCCCAGGCAGTGCTGGAGCGGGGTCGTAAGAGGAGATTTTAGAGGTTGGGCAATTTTTAAGGGCTTAAATGTTTGATAATGCAGGCTCAGTGGCGTTTATGCATGTTGGGCCTCAGCAGCGATGTACCATCCACGGCATAATGGATGTTGCAAGATTTGATTTTAGTCGTTTAAAAATATCCAAGTAGTCTGCAAGCTAATGGCCATTGGACAGACTCATTAGTATATCATTCAACATTCAACATTCAACATTCTGAAATCCTTTTAATGCTCTGGAACAGCAAGGAATGAGGCTAAAGGAGGAGAAGAAGGTCATGGGGAGAGATTGTGGGGTCAGTTAAACAAATGAAGACAATGAGTGGCTTGGGTATGTTCTCTGCCACCACCCATAGACTGGTTTAAACAGCATGTCTGGTGGGGCCTCATTATAACTGTTTGGGGAATGAAGGTTTCAGGAAAAGCTTAAACGGAGCCTCATGGATCCCCTCATAGACCAGCAGTTTAAACAGATTTTGCTAAACCTTGGTCTAGCTGACCCATTCTCCACAACCTCATGGCTTACACATTCTCTCCTCCTCACTTTGGCTCACGACCTTACCTGGTGGAGTAATTGCCTCCAAACAACCAACTTCTGGTCCATCCTTCAGGTTCCCACCCCTGCCCATGCCTGCCTCTGCTCCCCAGGCCACAGGACCAGAGTATGAGCTCCGGTCACACCTCAGAGGCCTCCCCGCACTGAACTGTGAGTGCTGGTGAGACATAGGACCTGCCTCATGGTAGGTACTCTGTCAGGCTTGAGATGGTGGTTCTCAATCTCTCTGTTGTAGCTTTGGCCACTGAAACCCTTTGAGTAATGGGCAAAGCTCTGGACTATTGCACCTGTGCACAGAAGCCCACAGACAGAACATTTTGCACACGGGTTTGAGGGGTGCACCCATTCTTGGTTCCTTCCCAGATCCTCAGGAATCAAGCCCTGAAGGAGGAAGAAGCCTTTGTAGCCTGGTGGCTAATTGTAAAGCTCTGCCATTTGAATAGGAGACAGCAGCAATTTCCTGCAGCTAAAAAGCCACAGCCCTGAGGAGCAATGCAGGTGATAGGTAGGTTTCTGATTTGGCACTTTAAGGGTCCAAGGAAGGGCCTTGCAGAGGGAGTGCTCAATTGTCAAAGATGCTTTTAAATTCCTTTTGGAGCTTCATGGAGCACTAAAGGGGTAGAGACCACCAAGGTCTAGGCCATGGACTGGAGGGAGCTGTCTCCTGAATGGCAGCCTGGCTGGGGGCGGGGCTGTCAGAGGACCTGACTGGAACATGGAGGAGAGGAGAAATGCACAGGGAGAGCAGGAGATGCTCCAGAAAGATCCCCTGGCCCACCTACAGAAGCCTCTGAACGCTGATAAGCCTTGTCAGTTTGGCCCACCACGGTGTCTGCTAGGTCATAGCTGTGCTGGAAGGGCAACCTCCAAGACACCTGCCCATACATCTTACGGCCACTTCAGACTGCTGGCTAAGCTCCCTGCTTCCACTCCACGATAACCTTGCTGGAGAAACTGAAGCTCTGACCAAGGACAGAAAGCCATCAAAAAGCAAAATGAAGTCAACATTATTCCTCTAGGGGAAAATGGTGAGTTACCTGGATTGCCTGATTTCTTCTTCTTGTAAGCTCTGTCCTGTTCCTCCCTTAAAACTTCACCAGAAGTACCTCTTGCAGGAAATAATCCCTGGTGAGCTCTATCCAGTCATCACCACTCATCCATCCATTCATCCACCCGCCTATTCATCCATCCATCCACACCTGCATCCATTTAGTCCTCCTTGGGGACTTCTCATGTTCTCTCTACCCCTGTCCTCACGATGTATTCATGAACACCAGTGCATCTGCTAACCATCTAAATTTTGCTCCCATGGTTCCTGGGGGTGCTCTGGACCCCTTAGATAATAAACTTCCTGGTAGGCAGTCCCAGATCCAGGCACTTACTGTATCTATCTTTCATTCAATAAACCTTGAGTACCTACTATCTTACAAAGACAAAGAAGGCAAAAGGCCTTCCCTTACGGAACACACAGTCTGCTTGTGTGATGGTAACATGGGATCCCATGAGGGGACTGCAGGGACAGGAGAAGTTCAAGGAGGTAATCAACTGAAACAGGGGGTCTTAGGAGGATTTCTAGAGGCAGAACTTCTGAGCTGAGTCTTGAAGGATGGACTGTAATTCCCTGGGCATAAGGGGTGGGTGTAGGGAGAGTAGTAGAAAGTTTTCCAGGCATAAGAAGCAATCTAGGAGAAGTCCATAAGAAGGCCAGGAAGGGAGGAAACACTGTCTGTGGTTGGGGATCCAATGGCTGGAGCTTGGTCTTCTAGGGAGTGGTGAGAGCTGAGCTTGAGGTAGAAGGCAGGGGTCAGGTCCTTTCACCATTCATTATCACTTAGTCTAAATATAGACTGAGTCCGGCTTCATTCTAGGTGTTGAGCATACAGCAGTGCCCCAAAGAGATGGTGCCTGCCTTCCTAGAACCTTCATTCTAGTGGATGGAGAAAGTTCATTAAAACACACACACACACACACACACACACACACAGAAATACATATCACATCGTCAGGGACAACACATTTTAGAGTTGTCGGTGGGAAGTCTTGTAGATGAGCATTTTCGGTCAATTACTAGTGGGTCTCGACTTCTGTCCTCACCAAGCAATGGAGATGGTAAGTTAAGGACAGACCCAGCTGTCTCCAACCCTACGCTCCAAAGGTGACCTTGAGAATGCTGGTATTTTGGGGGGAGGGAGGAAGAGGGCCTTAATACCTCCTTTTTTTCCAGCTGACACCCTCATTTCTTTCTGAGCAGCTTCCACTGTAGGAAAACTAATAAGGCCAACATTTTAATTTGAAATCAATAAAGGGTGTGCTACACCAAGGATGTTTTATGGTTCATCAAACCATAAAACCCATGGCCATGTGACCAAGGTGCCAGAAAAGGGACAAGGAGTGGATTCATCAGTACTCCCTCTGACCAGGAAGACTTTTAAATTAGGATGGTGATGGAGCAATTACAAGAGAAGGGGCACTTCTATGAAGAAGAGACCCTGAACATGCTGGCTACCGGGCCCAAGTTTGAAAAGCTCTCCACAACAGACACAGCCCTCTAGGTATAATTCCAAGAGCCCCTGAGAAACTTCTACATACTCCTTCCCATTGGATGTTTTAAATCCCTTCCCATGGTCCCATCTTTCCAACCACCAGAGGCCTGTGGCCCAATGCAGTAGTTGCCTCTTGATCTGAAACTCACTCCCACCACTCACTGACTCTCTGACCTTGAACTAATCTCCCATCTCCTGCAACTTAATTTCCCCCTTTTTTTTAAACAAGAATAATGGTGCCCACATGTATGACTGGTTCAGAGGGTTTGGCACCAAGAAAATGTTCAAGACTTGGAATCTGTAAAAGGAATGAAGGCACAACTTCCCCTGAGAGATAAAACTCAATACTTTACATCCATACCCAACGTCACCAACAGCTCTCAGGATGTTTTCTGAGAGCATCCATCCATCCATCCATCCACCCATCCACCCATCTACCACCCATTCATCAACCAACATTGGGCGCCTTCTCTATGCTAGGTACAATGCCAAGCCAGCACTAAGCCCCTGCCTGATGGAGTTGGCAGTCTAGTAAGCAGAAAGAGTTAATCCATATACAAGATGGAATAAGTGCTATAAAAAAAGATATAACAGACCTGACCATTGTGACTCAGTTGGTCGGCCTGCAAAGCAAAATGTTGCCAGTTCGATTCCTGGTCAGAGCAAATGCCTGGGTCACGGGTTCTGTCCCCACCTGGGCTATGTATGAAAGGCAACTGATCAATGTTTCTCTCTAACATCTATGCTTTTCTCTTTCTCCCTTCCTTCTCCTCTCATAGAAAGAAAGAAAGAAAGAAAGAAAGAAAGAAAGAAAGAAAGAAAGAAAGAAAGAAAGAAAGAAAGAAAGGAAGAAGACATACCAGGGCCCTGCTGACCTCTGCCAGGGAGTGAATTTCTTAAAATGGCAAAACACTCCATTTCTCCTGCTCCCCACCTTGCAAAGGCTAGGACCCAGGTCCATATAGCTGCCCCAAACTTTCCCAGGTGTGGGTCGGAATCAGCAGTGGACTGGTAACATTTAATTGGCTCTTTGGGAGGAAAGGCCATGGTTTGTGGTGTTTGCCAATTCCATGATGTAAATACCCCCCACCATGGCTGATTTCAAGTTCCAGTGGAGAAATCACAGAGTTGGGAAGAGATACCTTCCTTAAGAGTCAGCTCCAGCACACCCTGAACAGATGTCATTGAAGTGGCCCACCAGGCCCCACAGTCTGGCCCTGTTCTCCCCAGTACAGTCACTCCTGTCTGTGAAGGCAGGGTCCTCTCCTAAGACAGGATGATGTGTTAGGGGTCGGGCCTTTTGAGTCAATCTCAGTTGGGGTGAAATCTCAGCTCTGCCATTTAATAAGGTAGATGGATTTGGGCAAATTGCTTAAGCTTGTCAGACCTCAGTTTCCTTATTGATAAATAAAATTAATAACTCTCATATCCAAGACATGTGAGGATTACATGAGTTCCCATATGGAAGTCGAATAGCACAAAGCCTGCATAGCGAGCACTCAATAAACGTGTCCAGTGGTGTGTGAGCCCCACATACCATGTTGCTGTGTGAGGGCCCTACATGGCAGATGCTGCTGAGGGGACCCAGCAGCTGGCCCAGCCCCTGGTATACCATCCTATACCTACCTCCTGAGAACTAGGCTAGGATTGGTTCTCTGTCTTAAAATCGAAAAGATGTTATTCTACGTCCAATTTGCAAACAAAGAAAGGTCAGCCCTACATATAGACCAAGTCTCCTACATTTGGTGATTTCAAGGGCACCTCCTGTCCCAAATAATGCCTTTCACACCCGCTCAATGCCGCCTGGAGTCCCACCATTAGTGTCACTCTAACGCTGCATGGTTATCACACCCCATTTCTCAGAGCATCAAGACGAAAGCCTGAGGTGAAAGAGCCTGAGGTCACCTGAAGCCTGCTGTCCAAAGGAGAGCACTGTGGGGGGGTGGGGGGAGGGCAGACTGCAGGGAAAGGTGAGATGTGTGTGTGGAATGGGGAGAGTTCTAGACCCCCAGGGACAATGTCTCAGTTCTGCTCATACAAGCCCCAGTCTGGAGGAAAGGGAATAGCAACAGCTCATGGTGCCTTTGTTATTTGGGGGTGTACTCATTCCGGGGCAGTAAAGGACAGGGGATCCAAGGGCAGCGACCCACCCAGCTGGAAGCCAGGCCAAGGTCAGCATGAGCTATACAGGGATCCAGAATGGCATGAGGCCTAGGGTCTAGAGAAATGGAACTTTTGCTTAGAATACAAAAGTTTAGTTTGAATTCCCTGAACCCACTCTATCATTTCCAAGATGCTTTTAGTGACATCTGTTGTGGGTTGGGGGGCGCGATAAGATAAGGGAAGTAACGACTGGGAATAAAAGCATCACTTAAGCGGTTTGGCTTGAAATAAAAATCTTACCCATACAGCACATGGGGCCAGGAGATTGACAAAGACAGGCGGATGAGTTAGAGAAATACAGGACAGAAGGAAAGATGAGAGGGAGGGAGACAGGGACAGAGGAAAAGGGAGGACAAAGGACATGAAAGGATAAAAGGGAGGAAAGGGAAGACAGGAGGAGGCACAGAGGGAGAGGGAGGAAGGAGAGCTGAGCTGGGAGGGGGTGGGGGGCAGCAAGAGGAAGAGAAGGAGAGAGAAGACGGAAGACCTTGAGAGTCTTACATCTTGATCAAGGCATGACGGATAACATTCCAGCGGACCATCTTTCAGCCCCCTTGTTTGATGACAAAGCTCATCCCCCTTCCGCCATCCATTATCAGCTCTCCCTCCCTGAGGCAAGAGCATCAATAATGCTCCCTCTTTGAGATGCTGCACACCCCCCCCCAACATGCGCACACTATATGCAGGCCTGGCCATCGCTGGTGGGCACTCCCGGCTGCACATCATTACCGCCCTCCGATCCTTCCCCCACCTGCTGGGCAGCTGACCATCCTCCCCAGTCCCACTCCCACAATGAGCCCCTCTTCCCAGGGCTGGACCAACCCCCCAACAGGCAACCAGTCTCCTGCACTGCTGGCGGATGATCCCTGACATCTTGGTACCAGGGCTTGATTTTTAAAAATGATTGTTTAATTTTGTTTTGTTTTAATTAAGAGGGAGACTGAACTTCCCCATTCTGGTTGGCTCTTCCAAGAGACCTAACAGTTTGAATTTGAATGCAAACATCTTCAAACATCTGTTGCCGTAATTTGGTTGGATTAACTGTCTAGTTTGCTGGGCCATCTGCTGTTCTCCCCAAACCCCATCACCGCCTCTCCCACTGGCTGGGCCGGTATCTCACCTGGCCATCTCGCTGTGGGTGGAAGAAGGATCCCAGAAGGTTGTCCCAGGTCAAAGCCACAGGATTTCTCCCACAAAAACATGGAGACAAGCTGGCCATGCCTCACCCAATGCCAAATGCCAACAAGGGGTACCTGAAGGGAGTGGGTTGTGTCTGGGTAGCCAGTAAGGTTGCCCCCCCAGAGCTGTGTGCCCTAAAAGAGGCATTTCCTCCTAGGCTGAGCCCTCCTCTCCCTGGGAGAGGGCTGTGCAGGGATGCAGGATTGCTCCCTGAATGGCTCCAGAGGCACAGGTCTATCTGAGAGGCTCCCCTGTCCAGGGCAACCCTGCTCCCAGTCCCTGCAGGGCCTTCCCTCCCTTTGCTGATCGTTCTTGCACAGGACAAAGTCAGGCAAGTCAGGGAAAGCCCAGATTCTTTCCTCTGGTCTCAGTGTCAAGACAGCATGACAACTACCTTCACCCAGGTTGGGGAGGGGTGGGGGAGGGCGGCGGAGGACAGAGAGAAGACTCTCCTAGCTCCTGCCTGGATACACACACTCTGCCAAGAAATGTTCTTCCCAGGCTGAGCTAGCAGCAGGCTCCTGCAGCTCCCAAGCCCTGCTCTGGCCCCGCTGGGGTACAGCCCATGGCGCCAGAGCTGCCTGCTACACCTCCCTCCCAGGGGTGGAAAGTCCTGAGATCTGCTTCAGAGGCCTTGATGGGGTACTCAGTGCCCTCCCTTGGGCAGCCCCACAGCTCACTCTAGCAGGCCCACGGCCAGAATCCATGCTCACACTGGGCGAAGCAGCCAAACAAGCAGAAAGAACAGGTATTTGGAAGCTTTGATTTGCTCCTCCTCCACTGCCTCCCCAGTGCACCTATCTTCCTCTTCCTCCCCCTCTGTCTCTTTGTCCCACTCACTGTCTCTCCATTGTCCCCTAAGTTGGGTCCACCGTTTGACTCTGATGTTTTCTGACCCCTCATGCCTCATTCCATCTCTACCCATCTTCTAAGTTCTAGCTCAGATGTCTCCTCCTCCAGGGAGCCCCACAGAAACAACCATTCTGTTTCATATTCCCATAACAGGTCGGTGCCAAGGAGGTGACAATTATTGACTTCCTCATATTACATAATTATCTGTTTTCATCCACACTCACGTTATCTGTAAGCACGCACAGCTGATGAATGAATGGATAAATGAATGAAGGATGAATGAAATTATCTGATGTCAGCAGTATAACTAAGGCCCCAGTACCCTTACAAAAACCATGTGTGTATTCAACACACAGATACAAGACCTACAACTCCTAAACACCTGTAACTGATTCCAGGGTGTGCAGTATGGACGGATGCCACTGGGATAGGGGTCCATTTCACTGGTAGCTGTGTACAAAGTCAGCCAGTTGATAGAAACCTATTTCTAATTGCCTGACATATAATAGATACACCTCCACCAGCTGAGACCCCAGATCCCATGCGAAGTCCTGCTTCCTGGCTTACACCTAAGCCTTTCATGTTTTATTAGAGCGCCGTATATTTCATTTGCTTTCATGTGGGGAAGAAAGGGGACCCTTGGTTCTAAGAGGAGACAGTCACAGCTGTACCTTTACTTGTCGAAGGGCAGCTTTGTAGAAGGCAACCCCCTGCCTCAGGTTTGTGAATTTGGGTTCATCAAAGGTAGAGAAGACAGGGTCACTTTCTATCCCCCAGGATCATCCAGAGGCATGCAGATCACAGTGACGCGCTGCCCAGGGTCAGACCCTGGGCGGACAGAGTGGTGCAGCCCCTGCCCCCCAGGCTTGCACACATGCCGGCCCCCACAGCGCCACAGGACCCCAGTGTGCCCCACGCAGCTGGTAGCTGTGACTATTATCTCAGCAGGGCCGGAACTCAGCAAATCCAGTCACAGACCAGGGCTCTTACAGCACTCCTGTGGGTCCCTGGCTCCCCCAGCCTCTCCGAGCCTGGGTGTTGAGCCCCCCACAGCTACACAGGCAAAACACTGGCAACTTTGACCCTACCAGCTGCAGTGCCCTGGACCCATTGTCTGGTCAAGTCGGGTAATTTACTGGGGCCATAAAGGGCCCTTGGTCCCCAAAGAGCCCCAGGGTGGCCAGCCTGTGCCTGTCCTCCACCGGTCAGAGCAGCATGACACACTTATGCCCCCCACTTCCCACCAAGTCCTCCCATTTCTGTCCCACTGGAGCCCACCTGTGGTTCACGGAGCCCCGGGCCTGGCTTCTGTCCAGCCTCCCAGACCACAGCTCCGAGTCACAACCGCCACCAGGTTCCTACCTTCCCACTGCACTGGGCTCCTCAGAGAACCATGGGGACACTGGGACAACCGCTAGACACCCTCTTTCCCACAGACAGCTGGGGTCCTCAGCCTCCCATGCCCTGTGCCTGCACGAGCAACAGCAAAGGCCCTGACTACGTGTCCATGTCAGGTGGCGTTGGAGCTGTTCCAGCTTTGCGAAACCACTGGGTATGCTCAAGGCTCTGCCTTTTTTGCATCATTTCTGTCAGTTTCAAGAGCCTCTGAAGCCCACCTTTGAGCCTCCTGCCCGGTAAGTCCTCTGTCCGCATCACACAGCTATCACGTTGTCAAGAAGAGATTCGAACCCCAGCATCCACAGCCTGGGCTCTCTCCACGCCACCATGTTGGCTCAAACACAAGGAAGCGGGACCTGAAAGGACTGTGTTGTCAGCCCCACCCATCTCCCCGGGGCCCTCCAGCCTCGCTGCCACATGCCAGTACCTCCAGAATCTATGAGAGTGGACAAAGCAATGACCTTCCCAGTCAAACAGGGTCATGTTTCCATCAGGGTAAAGGAAAAACTGGGCTTGTCTGTGAGAGCCTCCAGAAATAACAACTGCAGCTCCAGCGTTTTCGATAGAGGGGACAAGGGTAAGTGTGGAACTGGACCCGGATCAAGGACAGCAGTCCCACTGGTTCTGTGTCCAGACGGGAAGCAGGAGAGCAAGGAGCTCTCTCCCCTTCGCTCAGCCACTGTGAGTTCTCAGGAAGCGAAGTTGATTCTGTCATCTGCCCACTTAAAGTCCTCCAGTGGATCCACAGGGCTCTTGGGATAGAGACCTATATCCCTGCTCCTCTGGTCCTTCCCCCTCTGGCCTCCTCCTGCACCACAGACCCCTCAGTCAGTGCACCCCAGCCCCACCCAGTGTCCTTTGGCCCCTCCTACCCCAGCTCTGTCCTGCGCCCCTTACCCCGCCCTCTGTTCCTGGACAACACCTTAACTCTCACCCTGCGCATCACTGCTCTGCTCCACGTCCCTGGGGGAAGCCTTCTCCGTGCCCCAGGTCCTGCCTCTGCTCACTCTCATAGTGTCACCCGCTTCTCCCTCGTAATTGTCACAGCCCTGCACTCTTACTTGAGTTGTTTGACTCTTTGGTTAAATCTGCCTTCCAATGGACTGTAAGCCCCATGGGGACAAGCCTTGTGTGGGTTTTGCTCCTCATGTTATTCTCAGCATCTGGCACAACGCCTGACATGTGACAAACGCTCACACTCCGTTTGTTGCCGGAGTGAATGAATCTCAGAATGCTTTACCAAAAGCGAAGGTTTAGGAATGGGTAAAACGATGGGGCAGGAGAGATACTGCCTGGGAATCTAGAGGGCAGGGGCATGCCTCAGCTTTGCAAATGTGGACCCCATACTCCAAATCTCTCTTCTATTCCAACCACACCCCAACTCTGGGACCTGCTTCCACTCTGTGCCTATGTCTGTAGCTTATAGCCCTCACATCCGACAAAGCACATTCATGTACAGCCCACCCCCGGGACTGCAGTGGCAGACACTATCAAAGAGTCGCATTTTTCATGTGAGAAAATTGCCAAGACGTGAGACAGCCTAAGTGTCCATTTACAGATGAACAGACGGATAAAGAAAGTACCCTATTTCTACCCAATGAATACTATTCGGCCATAAAAAAGAAGGAATCTTGCCCTCTTGAAAACATGGGAGGACATTAGGCAAAGTGAACTAAGTAAGACAGAGAAGGGCAAATACCATGTGACCTCACTTACGTGTAGAGCTAAGGTCAGTAAGTGCATATCAGCATCCCTGAGACACTTAGCCATCAGTAAGAGCCAAAAGATATGCACGGAAACGGGCCAAGTACAAGGGACAAGCTATTTGCTCGGAGAGTTCAGAGAAAAGGGGAGTCTCTCTAAGAAGCGGAATCTGTCTTGGAAGGGAGAGAGACTTAAGGGGAATCTTTAAAAATGGTGTTCATTTTGCTAAGTAAAGCTGACAAGGACCTTCTACTTAACTGCAGAAGCATTACGGTTTGGGAATACCTGGGGAAGGGCCAGACCAGCGGGGACGGGAGCAGCCGCAGAGAAGGCTGGGCAAACGGACTGAGCCTGGACCACAGAACACACTGATGTGGAGCTCGGGATCTGGGCTGGCCTCTGTGGGCTGAGTCAGGGGAGGAGGGTGCTGGGAGGTTTCTATTATGGGATGACATCATGCAAACTGCTTTCGAGTATTGACCAGGCTGCTTTACTACTGGTGTCTTAAAGTCTTGTTGAAAGAACCAAGAGAAATGGCTGTAGTCACACGTTAGAGATAGACTCGTCCACTTGGCCCTTGGAGCCGCCAGGCACCCGATCCCCTCAACTGTGTACTTCCAGACCACTCCTGCCTTGGCTCTAAGGAAGCGAGTTGGGGAAAGGTAGGGTTGGGGGAGTCCCTGAGCTCTGGGGCCCTACTGGAGATCTATCAGAATGAAGAGAAAATAGCTCTGTGTCACCATGAAAACAGGATTCCAGTGACCAAAATGCAACTTGGGCCTCACTTATATCTAGCACAGGGCTGCAGGGGAGCTTAGCCCCTGGGCTCCGAGAGCCCTGTCCTTCCAGACACCGGGACAAGCCCTGGGCAGCCCAGGGACCCTCTCGTTTGGCTTTTGCACAAGTTCAGCACTGGTGTTTAACTTCTTTCCTCTTTTTTTTTCTTCCTCCCTGTTATTTAAATGGTTTTAAACATGAAACTAGGCCAGGAAAAGGGGGTAGCATTGTTTTAATAATTAGCAATTATGATCGCTGCAATATTAATTGCATATTTCCATAGCAAACACTTCCCCAGAGGGCCGAAGGGAGTGGTGGTTAGAGACTGCCAGAGCCTAAAACTGGAATTCCTGAGAACAGAAAAAGGAGAGAAAATCAACTTCTTCCATTTCAGCAAATTACCATGGGGACTGCAAGGCCCCTCTAATTAGCCTAGCTCACAGTAGCTGGTGAGCAGGCTGGTGTGAAGTCTCGCTCAGTACCGCTGGGCCTGCCTGTGCCGGCCCTATCCCCACATTTCTTTTATTTTTGTCATCTGGGCAAGACAGCGGTGTATTTCCAGGGGATAGTCGGGCCGGGCTGGAAGGTGACACTCCAAATCTCAGTGCCCCGGGCCCCCAAGCTGGGGCCTGGTGTGTGTTTGTGCCAGTCCTGACCACACATGGGAAGGGCAAAATGGGACAGGGCCACAGGCACTCTGCATGGTGGTGCTCAGGGGGGGCCGCAGAGGGAGAGGCCGCCGTGCCTACCTTCCCAACTCCATGACACAGATTGAGAGGTTCAGAGTAGAATTGGGGGGATGAAAACGCAGGGGGTGAGGGGGAGAAACAGAAAGGAAGGGGGAAGGGAGAAAGGAGGGGCAAGCTAATAGAAGATAGTCCTGTAGAAGGAAGCAGCAGCAAATGAGGACAAGCAAGGGAGAAGGTGGGAACTGAACTAGAAGGCAAAGGAAGAGATGAGGGAGAAGAGGTTAAGGATTAAAAAGAAGAGGCATTATTAATCAATGCCACCCCATAAATTAAATTTTAAAAATATATAAAATAAATAAGAAAAAGCAATGGCACCATCAAGCAAAGGTGTGCTTAATCTGGGAAGACTTCCTGGAAGTGAGGGCCTTTGTGACTGCTGTGCACTCACTGCAGGAAAGATTTTCACAAGAACAAGGCACTCCTGCTGCAGACCACAGCTTCAGGGATGATAACAGGCTCATGCAGAAGCGCCCCAGGTAGGCTGGGGAAGCGGGACAGTGGCCAAGTTAACCAACCTTTCCCTGGGCGCTTGGGTCAAGGGAGGGAAAAGAGGAATAACAATGAGCTCAGAGCCGGAACAGAACCTGTGTCTGCAGAACTCATGCGTGGTACATACGACACCTCATTTCATCTTCAAAGCAACCACTAAGGCAGGAATTACTATCTCCATTTTGCAGGGGGGAAACCAGGGAAGCCTGCCCAAGATCACATTGTTGTAAAGAGACAGGGAATGAAGTTCTCTCTGACACATCATACCATCTCCCCAGCAACACTGGTCTTTAGCCTCTGAGTCTGTCATAGAAGCAAGCCCTGTCTGGCTGCAGCTGTGACTGGGAGCAGATCACAGGATTTGGAAAAGTCTCATGTCCACTACCCCTGGCCTGTTTTGCCCGGGATACATGGTCTCCATTTTTCAAGCAACTTGCTAAGCAAAACTCCGAATTCATGAAGAGAGACATTGCAGGGCAATCATTCTCATTGGAAAAGGTTCCCCCTAAGGTCTCTTTCAAGGGGGCCCACCCCCCTGTGCACGGGAGCATTTGTTTACAGACCATCAACTCCTCGATGGGGAAGCTGGGAGACTTGAAGGAGAAACTTGCAAAATGTCTCTAGCTGCTTCCCGCGGAAAAAGATAAACAATGAAAATGAAGCGAATGTGCTTGGAGAGAAGAGAATCCAATTGTTCAACAGGGAGGACGACGATAATGCCATTATGCGCACAAGCGCGCCTGCCGTTTCTCAGCTCTCTGCGCCTCCTGTTCCCTGTGCCAGCCCCCTTGTCAGGACAGCGGCGATGCCCTCAGCTTGTGCACGCAGACTCTGAACCCCTCCCCGGCCCTCAGAGTCTCTGAGGCTGCTTTAGTCCCCTCCTGCTCCTCACCACCCCCCAACGTGGACCAGGGAGGGGCTCCTGCCCTAGCGTTATAGGGACGGCTGAACACGCAACCCTAGACAGGAGAGATGGACCGTGGTTTCTTAGTCACGCACGCTCAAAGGCCACGGGAGGACACCACAAACCACACAGAGTCACAAGGGGGATGCACGGGGAACAGGGGGAACAGCCAGGAGCTGTGGGAGGCAGGCTCTGTAGCAGCAGGACCCCTGGCGCCCACGGGAAGATGGATTGGCTTGTTCGAATAATTCCAGGAGCTGAGACCAGCTCCTGGAGGACAAACAGGGTCAGCTCAGCCAGCAGGAGCACAGTGCAGGAGGCTGGGTGGCACTTCTCCCTGAGATGCAGTGTGTGAGCCAGGCCTCCATCAGCAAGGGCTGCTAGATTCTGGTTATGAGTTTGGGCGCATTTGACCATAAGGAGTCCTTCTTGGCATTTATCTGCCTTCTTGGGGTCCACAAGAACATAAAGCGTGATTCCACTGTAGGGAAAATTGTAAAAAGTAAGAATGAATAGGACAAAAATTAAATGACAACCTAGAAAAATGAAAGCACTCAGTAATAATGGTGTGATGAGACGGTTTGATTGTTTTCCTTTGAAAAATCCTTTATCAAAATAGCAGTGTTGGGTAATTATAATATTTTTGGCGGAATCATGAGTAGTTTGAGGGTAACTGGTAAGAATCCAGAAGGAAAAAAGGATGTAGTATCATCCTTGGGAACGAACTATCCAGCTGAAGATACAACTTGAAGCCACCACACAAATTTGTCTTAATTAAAAGAAGGCAAAGAGAATACTGGGTAGGCCTGAAGTCGAGAATTGGCCTATAAGCAGAGGTGGCTGCCTGAAGGGAACAGAAACAGCCATACAGATTTTTCTTCAACTTCCTCTCTAACCGGGCTGCTCTCCACAGGTGACTGGCTGGTGCCCAGTGCCTCCTCTTCCTTTGTGAAAGACCAGAGCCCCCATGTCACTAAAGAACCAGAGCTTGCATCGCCAAATCGAAACTGCCCCAGGGCAGGGCCCTGCAGGGGCACAGGCAAGGTGAGGAGGCCCAACCTCCCGCAACCTCCCAGATGGCTCCGGGAACCCTGAGGGAAGGGACTGAGGCACAAGTGCTCTCTGCTGAGCTCTGCTCTCTCGGTCCCTTTCTCCAAACGTATCCACACCTTGTCATCATGCACTGAGACTTCCAGACACCCCAGTTCTGAGGATCTGGGAGAGACGGCAGCCATAGGACGCTCCAGTCTCTTCTTCATCACTCCTCTCATGCCTCAAATGAATGCCACCCACAGATCATTAAATGTATACTGGACGGAACTGGGAAGGAGCAAGGCTGCGAGGGGGCGGGACTGGGGTCTGAGGAGATTCATGGCTGATCAGTATGGCACAGATACGGGGTCGGGGGTGCTGGTCCTGTCACCCTAGTCCCTGAGGTCGTACCCAGTTCCCCACAGCCCTGCATCACAGCTCTCGTGACGCGGCTTTAACTCTAGCTCCCCTCCAGCCGCCTTCCCCACACCCCACCGCTTCCTGCCGGTGACCATTGCATGCCAGCACACACGAGGGCTTCCCATGAATGGCTGCTCTGCATGTGGCATCTGTGTGGGTTATATTATGTTATATTCTCCAGTACTAGTGTTATATTCTCCAACATTATTATTATATTCTCTACTATTATTATGATTATCTTCAATATTGTTATTCTTGCCAATATTATTACTCTCTCCAATTTATTATCTCCATTATTATTATTATCTCCAATGAGTGGGGTGGTTGTCATTATAAAAATAGACATTTGGATGAGCATGGTCACAAAGGACAAGTCCGAGCCTACGGGGACAAGTACATTTGTATTGACAAGGCAAAAGTCAAGGAAGGTCAGGTTGGGTTAGAACCTGCGAAGCTGTGAGCCGGGGGCAGGCAGAAACAGCAATGGTGCTTGACAGTCACAGGTGCTCAGGGTTGACCTGCTGAGCAGATACACAGTGCAGGGACTGGTGAGAGGACAGAGCAGGCCTGGACGGGAGGACAGCTGAGGGGCAGCGGCTCCCACTTCCACTTTTGCCAAATGCAGGCCTCACTGTGAAAACTGGGAGACGCTATGTGCCACAGAGGGAAAGGATGCTGGAGACAGACGACAGGCTCAGACTGCTGTGGGAACGAGGAGAGGTGGAATAAGGAAGTAAATACCAGTTCTAAGTTTTACCAGTTCTAAGTAAGCAAAATATAAAGTAAATTTTAAAAGACAGAAATCTCAGCAGGGCTGGAAAGGAATATTTAAAATGATTCTGGTTGCACCCTGGCCAATATGGCTCAAGTTCATTGGAGCATTGTCCCATATACCGAAAGATCACAGGTTCAATTCCAGGTCAGGGCACATGCCTGGGTTGCAGTGGGGGGTGGGGGGGTGGGGAAGGCAACCAATCAATGTATCTCTCACATCCCTCTCATCCTCTCTCTCTAGAATGAATGAATATATCATGTAAGGATTTTTTTTAAAAATGATCCTGGTTGAGCCTCCAAGTTAACAGACAGGGACATCAAGCTCCGTGGAGCTGCAGGATTCCCCCAAGGTTAGTCACAGTCGCAGGACTCCACCCAAGGTCTGCTAATTCCCAGACCAGTGTCTGTCCACTCCGCTTTGTCTCCTATGGTGTGGCCGAAGGGCCAGTGGCATGACACTGTTGGCCATCTGCCTCCTCCGCAGGAATATGAACCATAAGAGGAGGCACTGTGTCAGTTTTGTCCCTCAGTACTTAGAACACTACCTGGCACATAGTAGGTGCTCATCCAATGGAATGGAATCCAATGAGTGGGATGGGGATGGGATGGAAAAGAATGGGTGAGATGGATGGAATAGAGGGAATGGAGTGAAGGAGACGGAACGAGATGAAATGGAATGGAATAGAGTTAGCAGAGTTGAGACTAGGGTTCTGGTCCCCAGGCCCCATTTAATGGTATAGGCAAAAAAGAACCCCAAACTCCCTCTCTTCTGTCCTCCCCCCTGTGGGAGGCACCATCTCTGTCGCCACTTCCCATGTCATCAGACAACTAACCTCTCACCCTAAGTAAGGGCAGGGTCTCTGGCGCAGGACAGGGTGCCAGGCAGCAGGAACAAGTCCTTTGCCTTGGGCATGGAGGACAGTGAACCGTGGTCCACATCCTCCGTGGGTGCAGCTGGTTCACCCAGGGGTAGAGGCAGACCCTAACGCAAGTCAACTCCTTAGCCAGAGTATTCCAGAGCAAAAGAATGGTGCGGGAAGTGGACCTGAGGGCCACGCCCTGAGTCCCTGCCACAGACACTCAGAGAGGGTCCCAGCCACGCTGCAGGTGCAGAGAGGCCTGTGGAAGTCCTGGGCAGGTTTGCCTCCCTCTCTCCTTTCACTGACTTCTCTTCCCAAACACACTTTGGGGTCAATCACCAATCCACCAATCCCACTCTACTTACTAGATGGCCTGAGGAAACTGGGTCCTTGGACATCCAAGCAGTGTGAGTAAGGACTGGGGGTGTTGTGTACCAGCCATCATGGGAAACCCTTGTAATTCCCTGCATTGGAGCAGCAGGACACGTTTCACAGCACTCGAATACAGGACCACTCTCTCCTCCCAAACGCTGGGACTAGCGCTCTGCCCACCTCCATTCCCACCCCCGTTACAAGGTGCCCTGACCCCAATCTCACATTCACAAACTCTTCACTCTTTAACATGTGAAATCAGTTCCCATTTGCAGAGTCCCGGTGAACCAGAATGACTCTTACTGGCAACAATTCAGCCGGAGCCTTTGAGGCTGAGCTGGGCGTGAGCCCTTGCCCAGTATTCTGGGCGCTGCTGCCTTAGAGTGGCTGTTGGGGTGCCTTCCTGGTTTCGGAGCTGTGCCCCAACTTCAGCAATCTGTGTGCCCTCTGTTTGCTATCATGTGCCTTGCTTCACACTGTCCCCAAATCTCTGTCCTCTTCATCTCCCCTGATGCCCATCTCAACCAGCACCTGCTACCATCACATCCCTGAATGCCCACGGTGACCACAGCGCCCCCCCGCTGTGTATCTGCTGATCCCGTCAGTCCTCCTGGGCTTCAGAGCTCCTGCCTGTGTCCTGGCTGCTGGCTTCCCTGCAGCCTTGCTCCCAGCCTTGCCTCAACCCACTGGCTCTGACTCCACGTCCGGTTGCCCACATAGCCCACCATCCAACATGGCGCCCCTCTGCCACCCCACTGCTCGCCCAGCCTGGACACCAGAAACTAGCAGGCCATCCCCCACTACTTGGACAGGGGCAGGGGTGGGCGAAAGAGCCAGCAGAATGGGCTACTGACTCTGAATTCCATTTCTCTTCCCACCTCCGGCTATTTAGTCCGTTAGAAGACAGGCTTTGTTCCCCACATGTGTACACATATTAGCCGCACAATCACCTATCCATCCTGCTTATCCTCAGGAATTTGCTTCAAAGCTGCCTTTTGGAAACTCCTAAGTAGGATGTAATTCGGTGGATTTTATGTTCTGCTCACTGCCTGGCAAAGTAGTTTATTCCACAAACCCCTGGCACATGAGGGAGAAAACAACTGCCTGAAAAACAGGGCTGCTCCAGGCCCCCGAACCCCGATGCAGCCCCAGCCCAGCCTGAGGAAGGCACCTCCTTGCCTAGGCGGAGTCTGCATAGAGTTTCTTAACATCTGAACTTTTACATTCTCAGCTCCAATAACTTGGGTTGTTAGTATGAGAGAAACAGTCTGTAAATGGCATTTAAAAGCAAATTGGATTTTCTTCCCCCAGCTGACGCAGCCCTCGGTTCTGTCTGCCAGAGGACGCCGTTTGCTTCCCATCTGAAGCGGCCGTTTGTCATGTGTCAGAGGATCTGAGATAAAATTCCTTTGTGTGCGCCTGGCTAATAAAAAGGTTCTTCACGGTAATCATTTACTCTACATGCCATTCACACTCGGTTCTTCCCGGACCTTCCATCGAAGGTATCGAAGCTGAAAGGTGTACGAGGATTTCTGAAGATCCTAAATGTGTGTTCTGGAATAACATTGACACCAAACATCTGCCTTCTTTATATGCGAGGCCAGGGGCTCCGCTCGTAGGTGTTAATGTGTATCAGGAAAGGCATCTGCTTGGCAGGGAGGAAGCTTAAGTCCATGGGCCCCGGAAGGGAGCGGGCAGGAGGGCCGTTTGCAACAGCAGAAGGAAGACGGCAGGAAAGGGGCACTCAGACCCTCAACACTCGACGATACTTGTTGAGGGACCCCCTGTGCCAGGCTCTCCGCTTGGCAGTAGGGCCTCAGGCACAAACCCAAAGGCTCGTCACCTTCAAGACCTTTCTGAAGGGAAGGGGGGCACAAATCCATAAAAGAGTTGACAAACTCAGACAGACGTATTCAACTTTATCAACAAGGTTTATGCATCACCGGCCCTGGCCCTCCCCGCCCCAGTGGATGTGGGTACCCTTCCTCTGCCCCTCAGGCACATTCCTTCAGAACCCCAGTAATTGTCATTTATGTGGGTGTCTCTGTCAGCTGAAGTGGCTATAACACATTACCACTGACTGGTAATAGGCTACAAAGACTTACTGCTCACAGTTCTGGAGGCTGGGGAGTCCAGGACCAATGTCCTGGCAGGTCTGGTGTCTGGCAAAGGTCTACTTCCTGGTTCCCAGATGGCAGTCTTCGCATTGCCCCTGCACAAGGCAAGAGCAGGGAGACTGAGAACACGCTCTCATGGGTCTCCCTAGGAGGGCACTAATCCTATTCCTGAGGGTTCCATCCTCACGGTCCAATCACCTGCCAAAGGCACCACCCCCTACAACTATCACAGCGGGGGAGGGGGGGTAGCATTTCAACCTAGGAATTTTGGAGAGACACAAACATTCAGTCCCCATCAGACTGACAATTCAAGGTCAAGGACTAATCTTTTCATCTGTGCATCCTCAGGGTCTATATTTGTCATATAGAAAGCACCAAACAAGTAGCTGTTGAATAAAGGGGAGACCCAGTCCCTGCTCTCCTGTCTAGTGCAGCAGACAGAAATAAAGCAAGGCCCACACTGTGGGAGTTATGTGCTCTGTCGGTTGGCCCAGGTTGAGGATGTGGCAGTGATAAGTGACCCCAGCACTCAGCGGCTTCCAACAGCCAGGTATACTTCCAACCTACACGTGCGAGCATCACAGGCTGGCTGGGAACCTCAGCTCCGTGCCTCTTCATATAGGGACCAAGTGGAAGCAGGTCCCATGGAGAAGAAAAGAGAAATAACGGGGCAAAGTGAAGGTTCTAGAAGCACCTGCCCCAAAGAGGCACACATCACGTCCAGCCACATTCCACTGTGCAAAGCACACAGAACAGCACAGCCGGCCGTCAGGTGGCAAGGACTGTCCTCCTCCCAGGGGCTGGCCTGGCTGGGGCAGGTAGCAAACCCTGAACCACAGAGCAGACGGCCCCAACCACACGGCAGAGGGACCTGCAGCCTCAGTGTTCAGTCAGGGGCATGGCTCCTCAGCTTAGTGAGGCACAGGGTCTGACTTGTTTTAGAGCCCAAAAGTGAGTTCTGAGGGGACAGCGGCCTACGCAGTGTCCTAACCACAGGGAGGTGTCCCCGGAGACCTTGGGGAAGCCTGTGTAATTTCCACATCTCCAAGGATGGAAGCAGCAGCAATGGTTTCCAGAGCCTCTACATACTCTGCCCAAAGGCCAGTGAGATGCTTGGGAGCCACCAGCTCCATCCCAACTTGAGGACGCCAGTCTCAGAGGACACAGCAGGCCTTTGGCACCCTCCTTGTTTCCTGACACAGTGCTCACATTCTGAGAGTTTCAGAGCTCACTGTCCCTCCCAATGACCTGCTGGGGAGACTGGTCCTGCCTCCAGACAAACGTGTTGGCCTGTACCAGAGATGTCACTTCCGTGTCCCCTTCTGGGGGGACATGGCCAGAGCAGACCGCCTGCTGCCCACACTGCATGCTCTATGCCATGGACTCCTGGTGCCTCCAGGCTGGACCAGAGGTGGACACTCAGACCACAAGCACACATACTTGGGAGGGACAGTGACCTGTTAAGGCCTGGTGTGAAGAGACGAGATGAACCCTTGCTTACAGTTTTGAACCAGAGACTAGGGAGAGACTGGGCCCATCGGGCGGAAGGTAGAGTAAGTCCGAACCATGTGGAGCCAGTCTGATGAGGGAACACGCGTGACAAGGAAGGCCGCTGGGACAGGAAGAAGGCTGGAAAGGACTGGCAAAGAGAAACAGATGCCAAGAGAGAGAGACCTGTGCCTTGACAGATTTGTTTCCAATTCAATCAAAAGTGACTTGACAGAGACGTTTGTTCCTGGGTGAGTCTCTGTCCCTTACAGACAAAAGAATGTAGCTAGAACACGCCCACCAAACAAACATCCACGGCTTGAGGTCCTCCGTCGGGAAGTGGCAGAGAGCAATAGAAGAGGCGTGTAAGTTGACGTGTGATGTTTCCAGAATGGGTGAAACCATGTGGAGAGGGGAACCTTTTAAAGAAGAAGAACGAGCCCTGGCCAGATGGCTCAGCTGGTTGGGGCGTCACCCTGTACACCAAAAGGTTGCGGGTTTGATCCCTAGTCGGGGAGTATATGGGAAGCAATCAATCGAGGTTTCTCTTTCACATCAATGTTTCTCCCTCTCTCTCTCCTTTTTTCTCCTCTAAAATCAATAAATATATCCTTGGGTAAGGATTTAAGATAAATAAAAGAACGAAAACTCTGAAATGCATAGAAAATACAATGATGCCCTTTATACACCTAAAGATACATAAGAAAGAAACATTAAGGAAGACCGTTAAATTTTACTAACAAAGTCACTGCTTTATTAATGTATTTATAGTACCCACTTATAGACTTGAAAAGCTGAGAGCAGGAGGCAGTTACTTGAATGTGAATATTTTCGCAAAATATAATTTATTTGTCCATTTTCCTTTTGTTATAATTAGGTCCATTTTTAGTTCCCATCTTGCTTATTTGTATCAATGCTTATTTTTCATCAATGTTGACAAAGGAATATCTACTTAGAAAAATGAGCTTTTGGTTCTGTGAATTAACCCTGCTTTTTGTTTTCTATTCAGTTCATTTGAACGTTCATCTTTATTAATTCTTTCTGTTAATTGTCTTTGGTTTTCTGTTTGTTGTTCCTTATCTAATTTCTTGAATTGATATCTCTATTTATTTCTCAGACGTGGTGTTTTCTAATTAATGGATCTAAGGCTTTTAATTACTTTCTGAAAACCCACTCTCCATATGTTTTGATATATTGTGCTCTCGTATTTAGTTTAATAATGTGTGATTTTCATGGGGATTGACTTTAACCCAATACTTGGAGGACTGTGTTACTTCAGTGACCGGTGCACAGATTTTATTTTTGGTATCATTTGGTGGATGAGGTCTCATTTTTTTTGCATTATGATCAGTGAATGTGACATTAGGTGAGATGGTCATCTTTAAAAATGTATCAAAATTTTATTTGTGACTGAACATATGAGCAATTACATGAATGTTCCATATGTGTTTGAAAGGGATTATATTCTCTATTTGTTCAGTCTATATCACACGTTTTATAGCTCATCAGCCTTGTTAATCATGCTAATTTGTATCCTCTGTCTGTATCTTTACCTGAGTGCCTTGTCCATCTGCCTCTTGATCTGTTGAAAAGTTAAGGTCTCTGACTATGATATTGTATTTATCTATTTCTCCCAGTAGTACTATTATTTTTTGCTTTATATATTCTCAAGTTTTTTGTTACATGCATAATGGTTCAAGATTGTTACACATTGTCTTTTTTTTTATCCTCTCCCGGAGCCATTTTCATCTGCTTTGTTAGAGAGCGAGGAAGGGAGAGAAGAAGGGAGAGAGAGAAACACAGGTGCAAGAGAAGCATCAATTGGTGCCTTCTTACACACACAGACCAGGGATTCACACAGGAACAGAGGATCGTGCATGCCCATACTGGGTGTCACACGTACCTGTGCCCGGACTGGGGGTGAACGCGCAACCTAGGTATGTGCCTACTGGTAATCAAAGCTGCAACCTTTTGGTTACAGGGACAACGCTCCAACCACTGAGCCACACCAGCCAGGGCTACATAGCATCTTAACAGGAAGCTCCTTTCATTAACATAAAATATTTCTCTTAATTTTATCTGCTGTTAAAATTGCTGTTCTTATTTCCATTTTATTAGAATTCCCTGATATACATCTTTACACCTGTCCTTTTGTTTTCAATTTTTCTACTACCTTTATATGAGCATCTGGCTAGAAAACTTCATGGAACTGGACTGTTAAAAATCTGGTTTGAGAAGTATTTAGCTTGTTCTCAGGTGTTACTAGTAGGTTTAGATCTATTCAAGCAATGTCGTGTGGGCATGTCTCTGAGTTTATTCTAGGTATCGTGCTTTCTGATTTGGTTTTTATACATTTCTGACTTGTGGTAATTCCCTTAGAGCTGTCTTCATTTAATTTCATATTTTTCTATTATTTTGAAAGTTATATTTCTGTATTTCTATATTTACCCTATATTTCTATATATTACCCTATATTTCTATATTTCTGGTGTTTACCCTTAAAATTGTGTCCACAGTCCCTTGCATTTCCAGAATATCTGCCAATGTTCGGTATCTATATTCACCCCCAGCTCAAAGTAAGAAAAACTAACTGTTCATTGCTCCCTCCCTCACCACCTCCACCCTGTGGTCTCCTCTGTTTGATAGCATCTAAATTTTTTGTTCTGGCTCTTACTTTTAAAATATTTTTACAATAAACAATAAGTTTTACTAATTTCTTTTTACTTCTTTGAATTTTCCTTGTAGACTCATTATTTGGTTGCATGTGAGGTACTCAGTTGTATAAGGCCCATCTTAATTTTATTCAGGTATATTTCAGGGGAAATAACTACATGTTTTTACCCATCATGTGTTGAGTGCTATTTGATAGCATTTTAAAAGTGATTGTATGAAGAAAATATATTATTTCCCTCCTATTGTCATTTAGAATAAATTTGGCTTTATTTAACAAAAAGCCCGCAAAAGAGTAGCTTAAAAACATCAAAATGTAGTTTTCTTTCTAAAAAAGGAAAGCCCAGAGGAAATCAACCTACATCTAGTGTGGCCACTGAGCGGTCTCAGGGACTTGGACTTCTTCTATCTTGTTGCTTCAGAGAACACGGCTTCTGTTCCCAACGCCTCATGGTTCAGCGTGGCTGCTGGGACTCCAGCCATTACATCTTCATCAGCAGGAAGGAAGAAGGTAGGAAAAGCAGGGTACCCTATCCTTTTAAAGAGACTTTCCAGAACACACTGATTCTGCTTATATTTATAAGCTATACCCAGCTGGAAAGGAGGCTAAGAAATGAGTTTGGTCTTTTGGTTTTTTTAACTGGATGGCTATGGGCCTACATTAGGGCACATCAGAGTAAAATTTAAGAATGGCAGAAATCAATAGAAGATCCTAAAAGCTTCCAGAGAGTAGAAAAACATCACATTAAAAATAAATGATCAAAAAAAATAAATAAATGATCACATTCAAATGAGCTGGAATTAGAATATCTACAGCAATGCCTTCACAAGTCCATGGGAAAGGTTCCCCAACTGAGAATTCCACATCCAGCCACAGCCCCTAGGGAGAGGGTTCCCGTCTTGCGCAGGAGGCTCCTGAATGGTGCAGTTCACCAAAATGAGGAACCAAGCCAAGAAAAAGAAAGTCATGGGATCTGGAAACAGGAACCCAACCAAGAAAAGAGGTGAAAAAATGCCAGGGGCCTGGCTGACGGAGTACTGAATGAGCGTGAACATATCCAGAAAAGATTTCTGTGTCTGCAGGAGAATGTGGGAATGGGTTAGCAGTTACGTACTAACAGGCATATAGACTGAGCAAATAAAAGTCAGAAAGTATTAACCCAGAAGGAAGAAAAAGGATTATAATCATAACGTACTATAGAACTTAGCTGTGAATAATATTTATATGGTCATACTAATATAAGCCAATAGTGATTTTAACCACAACTTGTGGCAGAGCTATATCGGAGGATGAGGGAAGGATGAACAGATGTGTTTGGGGAGGGAGAAAATGGGCAGAGAGACCCGAAATCTAATTTTCCATACTTGAAAGTCAATAGATAATTCTTAAAACTCAGAAACCAAGAAATAGCTATATACATAAGAGATGGACAAATAAAGAAGCAAATAGCAGAAGAAACAGCTAAAACAGTCGAGAGGTGCTTCTTGGGGAGGAAAAATAGGATGAAGAGAGCCAGGGTGGCAAACTATTTTACATGATACCCCTAGTAATACCTTTTGTCTATATAAATGTAGCAGTTTGTGTAACAATATAAATCAAATATATTTAAAGAAATACATAATGCCAGACACTTTGGGGTTACTTTTTCTTTGCTGGCAGGGGAGGTGATGGGGGAAGAAAAGAAGGCATCTTACACACCAGCCAAATGCAATAATTCTTCCGAAGAAGAATTGCAAAGCTGGTAAATGTTCTGAGTCCGTACTTGTCTGATACGACTTCATTTTGCCCTCACACTTGAATGATAATTTATGTTCAAAGCCATTTCCCCTCAGAGCTTTGAAAATATTGCTTCATTATTTTCTGGTATCCAATTTTGCTGATGAGGAGTGTGGTACCAATCCAGCTCTTGTTCCTATGCCTAGTGGGTCGAACAGTGCCCCCCAAAATATGTCCAAGTCGTAATTCCCAGCACCTGTGAGGGTGACCTTATTTGGGAAGAGGAGATATTCAGATAGAATTAAGTTAAGGATCTGTAGATGTGGGTGGGCCCTAAATTCAAAGACTAGTGTCCTGACAATAAAAGAGAAGACCTGGCTGGTGTGGCTCAGTTGGTTGGTGCTTCATCCCATAAACCAAAAGGTCACAGGTTCAATTCCCAGTCAGGGCACATGCCTAGGTTGTGGGTTTGGTCCCCAGGCAGGGCTCATTCGAGAGGCAACTGATCCAAACAATCCACGTTTCTCTCTCACATCGATGTTTCTCTCCCTCTCTCCCCCACCCCTCTCTAAAATAAATTAGCACATCCTTGGGTGAGGATAAAAAAATAAAAGAAGAGAGAACACAGAGGAGAAAGCTATGTGGAAACAGAGGCCGAGACTGGAGCGGTGCAGCTACGAGCCAGGAACGCCCAGGTTGCCAGGAGCCACCAGAGCCAGGCAGGGGAGGGCCTCTCCCTCGGCACAACCAGGAGGAGCCAACCCTGCCAGCAGCTGCATTTCAGACTTCCCGGCTCCAGACTGTCCGTGGTACTTTACCGAGGCAGCCCCAGGAAACTCAGGCGCACGTGCATATTTTCTTTTTTCTCGCTGGAGGTTTTCAGGGTTTTCCCTGCGTCCTTAGTGTGCTAAAATGTCATGATGACAGGTCTATGCGGGTTTGAAAGCTTTGCTGGCCATCCACGAGCCCCTTAAGTCTGAGGACTTACACTTTTATTCGGGTCTTGGTAATTCTCTTCGATTAATTCTTGAAGTATTGCCTCTCTCCCATTATGTCTATGTTTCCCTTTGGTCCTCTTTATTTATGTGTCCTCTGCGCTAATTAGCTTTTCTGCTTCCTGTCCCCTCACCTTTGCACTGCATTCCTGGAGAAATTCTTGCCTGATTTTTCAGCAATTATTCCTCCTCTGTCTGTGCTCATTTTGCAGTTAAGCCCATCAATTGTAAAATTTTAAAAAATATCAATTTATAAAATTTTAATTTCCATGATCTCCAGTTCACTCTGATTATATGGGCCCAAAAGCCTCTGCATCTTTTAGAGGATATTTTTTGGTTGAAATAAAGTTGTCGTGGGTCTCAGAATGCCACCACCTGGGAGCTTCTTCGGGCCTTCATATTTCTAACAGAGAAAGGAGTCCAGAACTTAGTGTCTGACCCTAATATTCACGGCTGGTAACGGCACCCTTGTGAGTGAGGTGCTAGGCAACCTGCTGAGCACTCAGTGTGCTTTGCCTTATTAAATGCTCACAGCAACCCACAAGGATGGTCACACTAGCGTCCCCATTCAGCAGATCAGCAGATGGACAAACTGAGGCAGGTAGAGGTTACTTGCCTCAGACCACAGGAGGGCGAGCCAGTAGTAGACCTGCAATTTGAACTAGGCATGGCTGACTCCAGAATCCGAGCGCTTGGCCGCTCTACCATTTTGCCTTCAATTACATTACATATGTCACATCCCGTTTCTATCAGCTTTCGCACGTGTTAAAAGATTAATGGAGAACACTGGTTCTCAGCCAGGAGTGACTTTGCTCCCCAGGGGCCATTTGACAATGTCTGGAGACATTGTTAATTGTCATAATGGGGGAGAGACGAAGGTGTTACTGGCATCTTGTACATAGAGGCCAAGGATGCTGCTAAACTTCCTACAGTGCACAGGGCAGCCCCGCAACAAAGAACGACCTGGCCCCAAGTCTCAGTGGCAGCAAGGTGGGGACACCTGGTGCAGAGCATCTAAAACCCTTTCCAGGCCCAGGAGCCTGCAGGGGACGGGTCAATAATGTCAGTGGTAAGTGCAGCACGGCATCTCGAAAAGACCTCAGTGGGCCTAGCCTTGATACTGTCATGAGAGAACAGACTTTAAAGGGGACAGACACCAGTCCCTCCCATGCTACAGTGGCAAGCCTATCTGTCCTAGGGGTCCCCAGCTTCACTGACCCCAGACTCCACGCAAGTCCTCAGCCCCAAGGTGACATTCACTGTGGGAAGCCCTTTGAGACAGGATGCGTAGGCTGACATACAAATGTTGGGCTTTCTCGCTTTGTTTCTTCTTTCTCTCCATGTCAAACAGGAAGCCATGCCCGTTCGGCTTCCTAGCCTCCAGGATTCTTTCAGGGTGAAGAGCAGAAAAAAAAAAAAAAAAACCAGGATAGAGGTGGCCAGAAATGGCAGCACCGAAGGGAGACGGCCAGATATGCAGACATGGGGGCGCCTGGCTGTGTGGCTCCCTTGCAGAGGCCAGCCCCGAGGCCTGGGGCTCCCAGCCTTGTGAGGCACTCATGCCTCACCCGGGCCTCCACAGCAGGGGACCTGGGAATTCTCCACTGGCCTGGGCCCCTGGGACACTGGGGGTCCCACCCAGCTATGTTCAGGTAAGAGGCAGGAGCCGCAGCCCCACTCTGCCCTGTCTGAACCTCTAAGCAAGATGGTCACTTGGGGAAGAGCAAAGGAAAGAAGGAAGCCTACAAGCAGAATGAGGAGGGGGTATATGAGTCTGGCTCCTCCCCCCCCTGCAACTGGAGAAATTCCAGAGCTGCCAGGCACCTGGGGCCACCCCAGCTGGGTGCTGAGGCATCTTCCAGCTATCCTAGCCCTGTGGCCCTCATGGACTTATTTACAACTACCTCTTTGCTGCCCCTTCATTCCCACCAGAGAAACTTGACCTTGTCAAAATGAATGAAACACAAAAAGAGAGGTGGGAAGCAGGGATGGTCCCTTAGGAGTGTGTCCTGGGCCCAGAGCGTGACCAGTCGCAGAATGGTGGTAAGGTAAACCAGCCTATCTCCTCCATTCTCCACTAAGGCCAGGAAGAGAGGGCACCAAGGCTGACCGGTTCCCGCGCTCAGCCCTGCCCCCCAAGTCCCTGTCCTGGAGTCCCTGCCAACCTCCCAGCAGCCCAGCCTTCATCCCAGGAGGGTGACTACAAGTCCCACTTCCCTATTGACCCACAGAAACATTTTGGAGATCGTTAATCTTCATTTCTGATAGATTTTCTGTCAATATTTCTCCATCTTGCCCCCACCCGCCTTTCCATCAAGTAGTTAATGAGCTGTAAACAAACACTAGGGGTGGGTGGTTTTCCAAGAAGCCCTTTGAAGACTGAATCAGTGTTTGGGGACGCAGATTGTACCCTCTGGTTCTGCAATTGGTGCATTTAGTGTTTCTCACTTGGGGTCCCCAGGACTGATGAACGGAGGGCAACACTTCCTTTCCCCAAGGCAAATTAACTAGTAAGCTGGTAAGGCAGTATGCAAACAGTGCATGAATAAACCCAAAACCTCTCTCCTCCTGCCACCACCCTGGAGCTGCTTCTCAGGGTTAAGGGCTCCAGAAGGAGCAACTATACAGGGGGTGCCCCAATCCAGGAGCACATGTGGGTGTCAGTTTGCCCCCAGGCAGGGCCCCAATTTAGCTAGGATTGAGCCTGGAAAGTTTGAAGCCCATCTCCCTGTGGGAGGGTAAATTTGGGGTTGGGGGGCACCTCAGGTGTGTCCCCCATGCCAGAGGAGCCTGTCATCCCAAAGATGACAATGGGCTGGAAGAGATGAGTTTGACTCCACCGCCTGGTCTCAAGTCAGCCCTGAGGATATCACCCAAGACCCCTCATGCAGGGGTCTCAGTTTCCTCATCTATCAGATGGGGTGAATAAGGCCTTCCCTGCCTTCTTGCTAGAAAAGTAGAAGGATCTGGGGATACAAGGTTTGGGAGAAGTCTAAAGGTGTTACAGATGTCAGAGGGGTGGCCATCCCACCCCCGCCCTGTCGCTCAGGCCCCAACATGCCCAGGGTCCCCATCTGTCCTCCCCACCCACCAAGGCCCAGGGGTTTTTCCGCAGCCCGCCTGAACGTTAACACGCAGGGAAAACTTCAAGGAAAACATACAGCTGATAAAAATTTAATGCTATATGTAACAAAGCAGAATGAATATTTAATCCGTGCTTTTATGCGAAACCACATAACCAACCGGCCCCAAGCAGCGGCGAGAGCGCGCGACCCCTCCCTGCACGGACCGTCCCAAGTCTGGCAGTGAAGCAGTTAAGCGGCTGGCAACAAGCAGCTCCTAATAAACACTCGGCTAATTCTGTAGGAAAAGCACTAATTAGAAAACCAATAATAATCGGTGTAATTGCTCTAAATTACCCTCCTAACAGAGAACCGCGCTCGGAGCCTGAACGCAGGTGCCGCCGCCCAGCCCCGCGCTCCGCGCCCTGCGCCTAGGCCCCGCGCCCAGGCCCCGCGCTCTGCTGCCCCCTGGCGGCCGCTGCGCATCGCGCCCGCCAGGCCGAGAAGAGCCGCCGCGTGAACCCCGACGCTCGCGCGCCTCCTAGTGTCCACGCCACCGCACTGACCTGCAGACCGGCCAGAGGACCTGAGAACACCCTCCGCCTTTCTCCGAGGGGCTGCTGACAAGAGTCAACATCGCGTTGGCTGGGCCTCAAGGAAAAAGGAATGGGGTCAAGTAATAATGGAATAAATAGACCTCCAAACAGTCGTAGGGATTCGGAGTGGTGTGGGTTCGGGGGATTGCTTTGGGAACGGGGTTGAAGCAGACCAGCCCAAAGAGAGGGACATGCCTCAAACGTGGGAGATCAGGACAACAGGGGAGATGGGGAGCGCTCTGAGCAGAGGGCCAGCAAGCCTCTGAGAGCCCAGCCCGGCATGGCCTGAAGTGAACAGGGGTGCAGCATCGTTCCGGTGGGTTTATGGGGCACTGACAGGACCGTGCCCACCTCTACCTAAAGCGCTCCTGGGGTCAGCCACCGTGTTCAGAATGAGATGGGACCCTCTGCCCTCCCTGACTTACGTTCCTGGGGAAATCTTCGAACGGGGACAGGCCAGGGCTCCTGCGCACAGACCCCTCTTAAAATGAGCAGCCCCAGCTTTACATCTACAGAAGCCGTTCAGCCTGGCAGCCACACGCACAGCCAGGGACCAGACTGCCTGGGTTCAGACCCTGGTTTTTCCACTGACACGCAGTGTGACCACGGGCAAGTTTCATAACTTCTCTGTGCCTCATTTTCCTCAAATGTAAAATGAGGATGCGAATAATAGGAACCTAACAGGAGGTCATTGGGGAAAACTAAATGAATCAGCACATGTCAAGGACCTGGCATACAGTAAGCACTCAGTAAACATTAGCTATTAACATCATCTGATTTATATAATGACACTTCACATATCGTACTTGAACAAAAACCAAACATGTTTGAAACCACTGGATTTAATGACGTTTAAGGTCTTTTCTGGCTTTTAAATTCTATGATTTTAGAATGATTTCTTTTAGTTCACTCATTTTCCCCCCTGGAAGCATTTGCACCTGCTGTCCTGTCAGCCACACCATCTCCTCTTGTCTGCCTGGTGAATCTGCGGCAGCAGTTCCCTCCTCTGGAAGCTTTCTCTCTGCTCCAGGTAGTGGCGGCCTAGCCCTCTTCCCACTGCCTCTCAGCACACCTTAAGTAAACCTCTCAGTCCCCGTTACTGTTTGCCCCAGTCACCTGGGTCCTTGTCTCTCCCACAGGAACCCCAGGCACCTGGAGAGCACAGGGGTCTCGCTCACCTCCCACACCTGGACTGGAATAGACTGTTCCATTGATGTATGAAATGTAGAGATGAGACACAGAGATCTGGAAACTGATACACTAAAGGCTGGAAACAGCCAGGAAGTCGGAGCCGGAAGGGGAAGCTAGGGCCCTGTACTCCCAGGCTGGCTGGCTCTGCCGCCTCTCCTCTCAATGGGACCTCACTATCTCAATTCTGAGGTGTGCTTGGGGACACCAGGTAGTGGGCATCTCCACTCAGGGGATGCTTTAAAAGGGCCTAAGTTGAGGGACCACCCTCTGCACACACAGAGAGGCAGTGGCATTTCTGAGGGACCCTGTGTGTGCCGTCTTACTCTGCAACCACTGCAGAAGATTCTAATGACCTCCCTGCTTCCACCTGTGCCCCCACCTCTAGCCCACCCTTCGCATGGCAGCCAGAGTGACCTGGCAAAACTTGAGTCAGATCGGGTCACTCCCTGTGCAAAACCTCAATGGCCCATCTCAGAGTTAAAGCTAAGTTCTTCCAACAGCCCCCCAAGCCCTGCATGCTTGAACCCCAACCTCATCCTCCCCCATTCTCTTCCCCACTCACTCTGTTCCAACCAGGTTGGCCCACTTGATGTTCTTAGATACCAAGCACAGTCCCACTGAGGCCCTTCCTTCTGCCTGCAATGCCTGCCCCCTCAGACAGCCACATGGCTCACTCCACTCTTCCGGGTGGCCGCTGCTCAAAGAGCCCTGCTTAGAGAAGCCTTCCCGGCCATTCTCAAAGAACACCCTTACTCAAGTTTTTGCATAACTTCTTCACTCGACATAATATATATCTATTTCCTTATATTTAGCTCCCCCCACCAGACTGGAGGCTCCATAAAAGCAGGCACTCTGCCTCTGGTTCGCTCACGCGTCCTCACATCTGAAATAGTGCCTGTCGCATAAGATGAGTTCAGTGAGAGTCTGCTACATGCTAAATTAATTAAACAGTGAAGAAGTCCCAAAGAAATGAATTTCTGAAGCTAGAATCTCAGGCCCCACATGCATTGCTATTGGACATGACACAGGGTGGGGCGGACCATGAGCGCTAGAAACAGTTTGTAGAACAGCAGGCCTTCCTGATGTCTCTGTCATCGTCCCGTCTCCACCGGAGGGCAAGTGGCTAGCTCGCCCCTCACTAGGAGAGCATTCGGCCTACAATCACCACTTTGCTGCTGTTGGATGGGTGTTTTGGTTGTGTGCTCAGCCGATTACCTGACACTGAGGACCTGTGGGGCACTCCCTGTTTTCTCCACATTAGGCTCACCGAGGCCCACGCAAGGGACGCCAGCCCTCTTCCCAGTGGTCTCCCCTGATGCTAGGTCCCAAGCCCCAATTGTTTCTGGCCCAGCCAAACGGAAAATTTAATTCCAAACTAATTAGCCCTGAATTTGGTGTATCTCGTCAAGTTATGGGACAGCCCCTCTCCCAAGAGAGGGGGGCTCCCCACCTACATATGGCCAACATTTGACACTGCTCCTGTAGGAAGGGAGACAAAGGTCCCAGGCCCAGCCATTGTCTCTGCTTGGAGTTCATGGGCAGGCGAGCACAAAAGCCCAATGAATTCTTCATGACCCTCTGAAAGGGCGACTCCTCTGGGCCCCTCCTATTGTCCACAGACAGGCCTGTGAATGGGGGACATTATCCTCTTAACCAACCAGTTTCCTTTCTTGAGTCTTTGAACAGGGCTCTCTGAATTCCCTTCCTCCAGCCTTCTCCCCTTGGAGATGCCAACCATGCCGCTTAGCTGAAACCAGAGTCCCTACTGCCAGGTCAAGGCAAGGTCACCCCAGCATGCAGAGAGACTCCCCTTCCTTCCACATCACAGCACTTGATGCTGTGCAAGCCTCCCAGGGATCCCCAGGCAAAACCCTTGGCGGGGCTGTCCCCTTTCCCTGCCCCAGAAGAGGTCTCCAGAGAGTGCTCTGCCAGTCCTTCCACATGGGAAGGCCTGGGGAGGAAGCACCTTCCCTCAAGCTTCCTCTCCACCCCCCAGGAGTCCAGAGGCAGGACGGGGCCTGAGCTTGAAAGGGGCCTGCACTCTGCCAGGGTGCCCTCTGCTGGTGGATCCCAGGGGGTGTGAGACTGCAGGTTTCACACCTGGTCCTGACTCCTGAGTGTCCAAGCCATCACCCCCTGCCCTCAAGTCCCTTGCTCACCAAAGAAGTCCTCAAAGGGAAGAAGCAGCAGTCCTCTGGCCAAGCCCCTTTTCCAGAAATAAGTGGAGGGAGGAGGGAGGGAGGCTGAGTCTGGGGGAGGGGCTGGGTTTGAGTTAATGAGCTATGTACGTTCCTTCTCCTATAATCCACAGCATTTGAGGCAGCAGCTAATTTAACTTCACTGTGAGATAATTTGTCATGGGGTTGTTAGGATGGAGACACTGGATGGGATGAGGAAGTGTAGGCAAGGCGGGCCAGACGGAACAGGGGCTGTGCCATGTTCTTCCTAGAAATCATCCCAGGAGCCAAGGAGAAAAGTGAGGACAGGCCAAGGGCTCCTCAGGAGCAGAGCCCAGATGGGGTTGGGGAGAGAGGAGAGGGCCAAGCCACCTCACAAGAGAGCCCCTGGCTGGGCAGATGGAGCCTCACCTCTCTGTGAGGACAGAGGGTATGTCTGTCTAATTCTCCAGGACCTAGAACCCCGGGTGCTTCATGCACATTTACTGGGTCTGTATAATCCAAGGATCAATAGATGGAGTAATTGATTAGATCTAGGGAATCAATGACTGAACTCCACACAGAGCTTCTGTGCATCTCAGAATGTGACAGAGCCGTGCCATTCTGGCCTCACTTCTATGTCGCTGCCTCCTGCTTGCCTTAGCCAAAAATCGGACAGCATCAGAGTTAGATGGATAAGCTGGGTGACCACAGGTCCTGGTTTGTCCAGACCACTGTCCCAGTTCCTGCCTGCTGCCCCAGGGTAATTGTTAATAATGTTCCTTTCAGTAACAAGATTGTACTGGTGTGGCCAATAAAGTACACGGTCCTCCTGCAGAAGAGGAAACGGGCCAAGATGCAGTCGCTGCCCACAGCTCGTCCACGGTCAGGCTCGGGTCTCCTGACGTCCTGTGTTCTTCCTGCCAAACTGATCCACTGCCAAGCACCAAGGCCTGGCCTTCAAGTCCACAAACTCAGACCCCACTCCCTGGGACCTTCCTCCTGCAGGGAGCCCTCCCTGACCAGGGCAGCCCTGAGGGGCCCACCCACATCTGAGCTCTGCCATCCAAATCCTGGGCACCGCACTGACCCTGTTTCTCCAAAAGGTGACTAGGCTAGAGAGGAGCGTGTGCCTGAAGGAGTGTGGAAGAGGTTAGACCAGCAGCAGTGGCCTGGTGGCCAGGCTCTGAAATCAGTCACTGCACATTTCCCTCCCAGGGCCTGAAACTCAGCAGTGGCCTGAAGGCCCAGCTGGGAGGTGGGGAACCAAACACACGTGTGGATGGAACTGGAGTTAAAAGGCTGATTGGACCATTTGCATCCTGTGGTCCCAGTCCTGAGTCGGGAAGGGGGAGGGGAGGCCAGGCCCCTCTCTAGGAAGAGCCCTATAGACTGCTTTTCTGACAGCCTCTGGCCCTGGTGTGTTTCCACCCCCACCCTGTGAGCGGCAGACCCCCTGTCTGGCCCTGCCACTATCTGGTCATCCATTTTTCTGACAGCCTGATTTCTGGGAGGCAGCATCAGGCACCAGCTGGGGTGGAAGACTCCCTCTTCACCCTTCACTTCTCAGGAAGTGTGAGTCCCCCTCCTCCACCTGCCCCAGCTTTCTCACTTCTGAACATACCATGCAGCTTTCCCAGTGCCTGGAGCTGCCCAAGCCTACCTCTCGAAGGCTCCAGGGCCAGCCGCTGTTCACTCTCTGGAATGTAGCACCACCTAGTGGCAGTCTGCAGCATGACAGTGCCACTTAAAATTTCAGCGAGTCAAAAAATCTTTAACCGACATCAAATCAAGCAAATGCAAAGCATTTTGCCAGGCCGTCGCAAGGGTAGGGGGTTGGTTGGGGGAAGGGGACTGTGGGGAGAAACTCAAAAAGAAAAACAAAGGCAAACAAACCAACCAAAAACCTAAGACATGCCCCCTGCCCCTGAAGGCGCCTGCTTTTGAGCGTGAGCTTCTGAGTCAGACCACACAGGGTTTAAATCCTGGCTCCAGCGCTTACTAGCTGTGCTACCCTGGGTGTGTTATTTACCCCTGTAAACCCAAGTTCCTCTTTTGTAACATGGGAATAGCAGAAGTATCTCTCAAAGGGATGTGGTGAAAAGAAGCTGCGTTGAAGGACTGAAACACTTAGCACACTGCTTGGTATGATTTTTTAAATGGATGCTATTATAATTGAGATCATAAAATGATTAATTCAGGCTAAGTGCCATAAGAAATCAACACAAGGTCAACCCAAATAAATTGAAATTACAGCATGGAGCTTAACAGGATTGGTGAAGGACTGAGCAGGGCAGAAAATGCAGGGTCTGTGATAGGAACAAGTCAACAGACCTCCTTAGGCCTCATCTTTAAGTGGAAATAAGACCAGTGCCTGAAGGTAGGGAACTCCATCAGATGCTCTTGGGGTGGCATCTTTATGATTAACATGCCCTGTGCACGTGCCAGGCTTTGGGGATACAGAGGAGAAAAGTTACAGGTGCTCCCCTCAAAAGTGCAATCTGGCCTATGTCACAGAGAAAACAGGTGGGGGGCTTCCACACACTGCCCTCTGATTCCTACCCCAACACCACACCGAACACAGGGCGCAAAGGTGAAGGCTGTTTGTTAGTACTGTGTCCTCAGCAGGAAGAACCTCCAGGACCTCACCCTCCCCCCAAAAACGGGGGCTAAGTGTTTAGGGGAAACCAGATGGCAGATGATCATCAGTTCCAGGCCCTACTTCATTCCCCCTGCTGCCCTCCGGCAAGGCCTCCCTGAGCCACTCCCCCTTCCAGAACCCAGAGCACCTGGAACATAAGGTTCAAGAGAGCAGGTCCATCTCGTTCACCAATGGGGCCGGCACAGCACTCAGTGCCTGGAGAGAGAAACGTTCAAAACTACATGTTGAGTGAACGAATGAATGAATGAAGCTTTAAGAAGATAATCCACAGCAGGGCTCTTCCTCTTAGACCTGGCAACAGCACACGAGGCCCTTGGCAGCTATCCCGGCTCTCGCGGTCTCCATCTAGACAGTGAGGTGCACTCAGAACCTGCACCGCCTATTTTTAGCATGCCCTACTAACTATTAATCTGTGTCCTTTTCTCCCCCAAGTTAAGTGACAAGTTCTTTGATGGGCAGGGACTTCCTCTTATATGCTGAAGTTACAGTTAATGGATTTCCCACTATGGCTGCACCATCCCTGGACTCACGCTAAACTTGTCTTTCAGAGGCCTCCAGGCACGAAAAGCTTGTGTCAGAAGAGAATAAAGTCAGTGGCTCTTTGAGTCAGGGTCCTCTCTCCAGATATCCTGACCACCTCATAAAATGATGAGGCAAGTCAAGACTGAAAATGACCTGAGCATTTCAGGGTGGTGCGCAGAAACCAAGGGCATAAATGTAAAGTGCTGACTATATGTTCAGTACTAGTTCATGTTCAGAGTGCCTGCGGTAAAGTACAAGAGTACAGGGCACGGTGGCCAGCGATTCAGGAGAAAGACGAGCATGTGTTCATTGTTCAGTAAGACAAGGGCAAGATTCAGAATTTCAGAAAAGAACCAGAAAAAAATGGTTACATTTTTAAAATGAAAATTTTAGAACTGAAAAATAAAATAACCCAAATTAGGAGTTTAGTGGGTGGGCTTCACAAATGGTTAGACAAAGGTGAAAAAAGAGTTAGTGGGGGGAAACCCCACAAAGGTCAGAAAAAATAATCGGAACGAATCACAGAGAGACATTAGGGTGTAGGAGAAATGCAGAGAGAATGAGAAAGTCGGCCTTAAATGCTTTGGGAATCCCAGAGAGAAAGGAATGGAGCAGTAGCAATATTTGATAAGAAAATGGTCGAGACTTTTCGAAATCAAGGAAAGATTTAAGGCCACATAGTAAAACTGGTGAAAAACAAATACAAAGAGAAACTCTTTAAAAGGAGCCAAAAGGAAAAAGGAAGACTATCTTTAGAGACTTCTTCACAGAAAAATGGAAGCAGAAGACCACAGAAAGATATCTTCTAAGTGCTGGGAGAAGTAACTGCCAACCGAGAATTCTGTACCCAGCAAAGAACATCCTTTAAGAATTAAAGTAAAATACAAATATATCACACATATGAAAACTAATAGAAATTCATTAAAGTACGCCCACACTCAGGGAAATACTGATGTGCATTCTGTAGGCAGACGGAAAAGAGTTAAGGGGGGGAATCACTCTACCCCATGGAAGACTTACTATATTGCTACAGTAATGGAGTGTGGTATTTGTGGAGGAGTGGACACATAGATCAACGGAACTCAACAGAGAATCCAGAAACAGTCCCATGCAAATACGCCCAACCGAATTTTAACAAAGGTGCCAATCAACCCATCAAAGGACGGTCTTTCCAACTAATGCTGCTGGAGCAATTGAACATGCATAGGCCAAAGGGAGGAAGGAAGGGAGGGAGGGAGGGAGGGAGGGAGGGAGGGAGGGAGGAGGGAACCTAAACCTCATACTTTATGCATAAATCAATTCAAAATAGACCATGGACTTAGATGTAAAATATAAAACTTTTGTAAGAAAACATAGGAGAAAATCTTCAGGAGCTAGGACGAGAGGAAGAGTTTTTAGATATGACATCAAAAGCATGACTCATAAAAGAAAAAATTGATAAGTTGGACTTCATCTAAGTTAAAGCTTTTGCTTTGTGAAAAACTGTGGTATTATGAGCAGAAAAGACTACCATCCAGCTGGGGGAAAATATTTGCAAACCGCATACCCAACAAAGGGTGTACGAAGAACTTTCAAAGCTCACCATTAGAAAAACAACAAATTCAATTAGAAATTGACAAAAGACATGAAGAAAAATTCACTAAAGAGGATGGCAAATAAGCACATGAAAAGATGTTGAACATCATTAGGGAAATGCAAATTAAAACCACGATGAGTTATCGTTACGTACCTATCAGAATGGTTGGGACAGAACCAAATGCTGAAGGGTGCAGCGACACTGGGTCGCTCCTGCATTGCTGGTGGAGAGGTCAGATGGTACGGCCACTTGGGAACCCATTTTGTTAATGTCCCTAAAAACTAAACATGTGAGTACATACAACCCGCCAGTTACACTTCTGACCATTTATACCAGAGAAGTGAATACTTGTGTTCACACAAAAGCAGGTACATGGATGTTTGTAGCAGGTTTACTTGAACTAACCAAAAACTGGACACACAAATGTCCTTCGTGAGGAAATGGTTGAACAACGTGTGGTACAGCCACACCTTGGAATACGACTCAGTGATAGAAAGGAACGAACCATTGATACGGCACGGGTTGGATGTATCACAAAGGAATTATGCATTGTAGGAGGGGGAAAGCCTAGCTCAGAAGGTTACATACCATAGATTCCATCTATACAACATTCCCCCAAATGACAAAAGTGTACAGGACAGAGTTGTCGCCAGAGAGTTCCGGATGGTGGAGGACGGGGGCAGGGGTAGCACCAGGGGCAGCCCGAGACAGACTTTGCGGTGAGGGGACAATTCAGGACTTTGGCTGTGGTGGTAAATACAGAAGTCTGTGTGTGTGATAAAGTTACAATGAATTACACACACACACACACACACACACACACACTAGTTCATTCAACCCTGATGAAATCTGAACAAACTCTGTGGATATATCAATGTCAATTTCCTGGTTTTGAGTGTGTGATAGTTACATAGTGTATTACCATTGGGGAAAACTGGGTGAAGGGTGACTGAAACCTCTCTATTTTGTTTTGCAACCTCCTGTGAATATATAGTTATTTTAAAATATAAAAAGTTAAATTTTTAAATGGGCCAAAGTCTTGAAGAAACACTTTAGTACACACACAAAACAAGATATCTAAGTAGCATGTAAGGACATGAAAAGAAGCAACATCATCGATCATCAGGAAAATGCAAATTAAAACTGCCGTGAGTAGCGCCCATGCCTCTGGCCCAACTGGGATTGATGGCCTGGCCTGCGGATGAAACACGGAGCCGCTGGAACTCTTTAACCTACCTGGCAAGCGTGTCAAATGACGCGACTACTTTAGAAAACAGTTTAGCAGTTTCTTACAGAGTTAAATGCACGCCTATTCCCTGACCCAGGAACTCTACTCACAAGTATATATACCCAAGAGAAATGAAAACATGTATCTGCAAAAAAGAATTGTACAAAAATGTTTGTTTGGCCCTGGCTGGTGTGGCTCAGTGGACTGAGTGCCGGCCTACAAACCAGAGTCATCACTTCGATTCCCAGTCAGGGCACGTGCCTCGGTTGTAGGCCAGGTCGTGAGAAGCGACCAGACATTGATGTTTCTTTCCCTCTCTTTCTCCCTCCCTGCCCCTCCCTAAAAATAAACAAATAAATAATCTTTAAAAAATGTTTGTTTGGCTATTCATAACAGACCAAAACTGGAAACAATCTAAATGTACACCAAGGGACAATGGATAGAAAAAAAATGTGGTATATTCATGCAATGAAATACTACTCAGCAATTAAAAAAAGGAATAAATCCTTAACAAGATGGATAAATCTCAGAACTGTCCTGTTGTGTGACAGAAGCCATATGCAGGAGAATGTGTATTGTATGGTGTCATTTATATAAAATTATAGAACAGATATAATTAAGATCTGGCGCCCTGGCTGGTACAGCTCAGTGGATTGAGTGCTGGCCTACAAACCAGAGTAATGGCTTCGATTCCCAGTCAGGGCACATGCCTGGGTTTTAGACCAGGTCGTGAGAAGCAACCACACATTAATGTTTCTCTCCCTCTCTTTCTCCCTCCCTTTCCCTCTCTCTAAAAATAAATAAATAAAATCTTCAAAAAAAATTAAGACCTATTGAAACAGTAGATGCCTTGAGCAGAAGGGGAGAAGACTAAGTTGGGTTGACGGGAAAGGGCATGGAAAACCCCCTGAAATGATCGCTGTGAACATTCTCTGTGTTCATTGGATAACCAGTGATATGGTGTATCTTTCACCCACCTCACCAAAACACACTGAAAGTCTGTACAATCGTGTGTATATAAACTATATCTCAATTTTAAAAATAAGACCAAGTTATGCTGAGTATGTTCCTAACCACAATTAAATTAAGCTAGGAATTAATAATACAAATATAACTGAAAAGTCCCCATGTACATGGAAATTAAAGAAATACATTTCTAAAACACCCATGAGTCAAAGAAATAATTACAATGGAAATTTGGTAATATTTGGAACTCGGTGATAATAAAATGCTAAACACTAGAACTTGTTGGATGCTGCTAAAACGCCGGAGGGAAATCTAACAGGCTTAAGTGCATATATTACCGAAAAGAAAAGGTTAAAAAAATCCATCTCCAGAATTTAGAGAAGAAATAACAAAGAAAATCCCAAAACAAGATTTAGAGTTTAATAATAAAAGAGAAGAAATTAATTTAATAAAAAACACACTAGATGATAAAGCTAAAAATTGTTTCTTTAAAAAGATAAACTAAGCTGATAACCCTTGGGTGAGACCAGTGAAGAACACGGAGAGAAGGAGCAAATAATCAGGGTAGGGAAGGACCGAGGGCTATCACTGCAGACCGTACCCACAGTCGGAAGGTCAATGGGAGATCGTGGGGACAGTTGTGTGCCAATGTAGTTTAAAGCTTAGAGGAAATGAATCACTTCCTATCAGCAAACAACTACTAAAACTGACACGGGAAGAAACAGGAACCCCCACTAGTCCTGTAATTGATGCAGTAACTAACTCTATAGTTTAAAACCCTCCCACAAAGGGAATATCCGGTGGCTTTACCAGGAAATTTAACTAAAACATTAGAAAAACTATTGCACACTGTATTAGGTTTCTATCGCCATGCGACAAATTACCACAAACTAGCAACTTAAAACAATCCCCATTTACCAGCTGGCCATCCCCTCGGGCCAGGAGGCAGGGCACAAGGAGCCTTCTGGCCTCCACTCGGGTTCCCGCAAGGCTGCGGTCCGATTGGATCTTCGCTGCGGGAAAATCTGCTCCTGGGCTCCTTTAGGTTGTCCACAGGATGCGTCTTCTTGTGGCTCTGGACCGAGGTCCCCGTTTTCCAGCTGCTCCCCAGAGTTCCCGGCCACGTGGCCCTCTCCACAGGTGGTTCACACATGTGTTTTGCTTCTCCAGCGCTGGCAGGGAAGTCTTTCTCTTCTGTGTGCGAGCAGAGAGTCCTACATGGAGAAACAATCATGGCAGTGACGTCCTCTGCAACTGTCTAGCTGTGCGGCCTTAGGCAAGTCCTACCTCCTCTCTGGGCCTCAGTGTCCTCACCTGTGAACTGGGCATAAACAATGCTGGCCTCTCAGGATGGAAGGTGGGTGGAGAGGCCGATTCAAGGGAAACCCTCAGAGATACACAAAGCTCAGCCTTTATTGTCAAGTCTAACCAGGGTTCCTCAGTCCTTCCAACTCCACTTAAGCCGGAAACACCTTCCTCCCCACCCAAGGCCACTCTTAGCAAACCATCCACCCTGACCAGACCCAGGCTCATTTGGTTCCTGACTCAGGATGCACACACGGCCTCCCACAGGGGCTCAGAGGAAGCCGAGTGCAGTGGGTGAAGAGGAGGGGATCCCAGCAGCTAGTCCCCCACTTCCAGCTATGGACCAGCGCTATTCTTTCCTTATTGGGAAAGAAGGCAGCTGCACCCAGATTCCAGAACCTCCTTCCAAACACTTTCCTAGGACTTGTGCAGGCAGGAAGTTGGCCTGAGGTTCTCCCTATTGCCCAAAGGATGCTATGCACCCCAGCACCATCAGGTGGCCCCAACCAATCAGCCACCACCCATGTCTCCACTTCTGGGGTTCCTGAGACAAAGTATTGTTGCAAAAGTGCAGGAGCCTGAAGCAGAAGGACCTCAGTAGAGAGAGTCCAGGCCAGCCTCCTTAAACTTTGGGAGACCACAGACCTCTTTAAGATCTGATGAAAACAGTGGCCCCTCTTCCCAGAAAAATGTCCCAGCACACACACTCAGTGTCCTCATCCAGCTTCAGGGCACCCTGAGACCCACCAGAGACTGGCCCCTGGGTCCTCTAGAATTTTCTGTAACTCAGTCTTGGAATCCCTGCCCTGATCTCAGCCACTGGCCTCCTTGTGTAGATAACAGACAAGTCCCACTGCCTCCACTCCCTGTGAGCAGACCCATCACCATGTTTGTCCTGTGGAATCTGGGTAAACTGCCCAAAAATGGAGCGGGAAAGGAAATTCACCAAAGAGCAGCTTGTTTCAAGGGAGGGGCTTACAGAAGTGGGAGGGACTTCGTGGCTTGGGGGAGTGTGGACTGACTGGTTGTCTAAGAGCCCAGACCTGGGTTGTTTCTTTTCCAAATCAAATAACTCCTTCTCCCAAGAGAAGTCATGACCCACCCCACTACCATCTGCATATCGGGGCACAGAGATGGGGGTGCACTGGAGGGATGAGCGGGAAAGGAGGCAGAGCTTGGGACCTAGGAGGGGCTCCCCCTCTTGGGACCCTGAGAGCCATTCTGTCTCCTTAAAGAGAAGACACTGAGCAGAGTGAAGAATTTTCTTGACACCTCAGGGTTATTTATTTACTCTGCAGTTGTTTACCGGGAGACAGCTGCGTGCGGGGCGCTGTTCTAGGCACTGGGGTACAACAGCGGCCTGGGAGACAGCCCTAGTCCCTGTCTTGCACCCCAGTGAGGAAGACACTCTGAGAATAACCACACCCATAATTAATAATTAAAAATTACAGGGATCCAGGAACATCGCGCTCTGGAAATATGCGAGGGGGTGGGAGTCTGAAGGACAGGAGAGGAGGAAAGAAAGGCTCCTTTGAGGAGGTGGTGTTTCAGCTGAGATCACAGGGGGGAGTAGGAGGCAGCAGGGAGGAGGCAAAGGGCGGCCAGAGCACTGGGGTGGAGGCACCACAGGTGTGAAGGTGAGAGTAGGTGAGAAGGGGTGGGGCTGGTGGAAGCCAGTGTGATGGCCTGGTGAACAGTGCCATCGGTCCGCACCTGTTCAGAGGGCCCCCAGGCTACTTCAGAGGTCAGGGAGCAGGCAGACACACTGCCACCTGCTCTTGGAAGAGATGGGCGTATCTTCCCTGCCAAAGCTCGGAGAGACACCAGCTCCTGTTGGAGTGCTCTCCAGTGTGGGTGCCTGGCAGCAGAACTCACCTGGCTAGAAGAACCATGTTCTGTCAGGTTCCTGCGATTCAGATCTGCCACAGAACCATAGGACACCCGTCCTGGGAAGCCCCCAAAGACCCTCCAGAGCAGGGGTTTCATCCTGGCTGCAAAATAGAATCACCCGGGACATTTGGAAAAATACCCGTGCTCAGACCCTATCACAGAGCAGTTCAACGAGAGTATCTAAGCGTGGGACTCTGTCACGGGCGCTTCATAAGGCTCCTCAATGATTCTGATGAGCGGTCCGGGGTGAGAGTCACTCTCCTAGTGCAATCTCTTTTTTTCTTTTTACGGATGAAATGGCTGAAGCCCTCTTACACAACTCCGTCTCTTAGAAATGCGCCCACACTCCATTCTTCATCCACTAAGAGTGAAAAAGGAGATGTGGTCACAAAGATCTCATGTTTGAAATACGATTGAACTCAGAGGAGAGTGGATCCCACTTTCTCTGGCTTGGTCCAGAAGAGCAGCATTGAAAAGGTGAACTTATGTGTTATTTAAAAGAAAATACTGTTACGGACAGCCTCATGCAAAAGAATGAAGTCGGACCCCTTTCTTACCCAGATTCAAAAATTAACTCAAGATGGATTGAAAACTTAAATGTAAGAGCTAAACCAATAAAAATTCTAAAAGAAAGCATTGGAATAATCTTCACGGCCTTGGGTTTAGCAAAATCTTAGGTATGACCCCAAAGGCACCAGTAAGGAAAGAAAGAATAGACTGAATAGACTTCATCAAAGTTACAAACTTCTGTGATGTATCATATATCTATCTGATGGTGTGTTATACCTGATATCTTACATATCTGACATACCTGATAAGGGTCTTGTGTTCAGAATATGGAAAGAGCTCTTGCAACTCAGGGATAAAAGGATAAATAACCCAATTTAAAAACGGGAAGAGCCCTGGCTGGGTGGTTCAGTTGGTTGGAGCGTCGTCCCACACACCAAAATGTTGTGGGTTCGATCCCTGGGTAGGGCACACACCTAGGTTGTGGGTTGGATCCCTGGGGCGCGTATGGAGGCAACTGAAGGATGTTTCTCTCTCACATCAATGTTCCTTTCTTACATCAGTGTTCCTTTCTCCCTCTCTCTCTCTCTCTAAAATTAATAAAACATATCCTCGGGTGAGGATTTTTTTAAATATGGGCAAGATGTTTGAATAGACATTTCTTGGAAGATTCTAAATGGCCAATAAACACATGAAAAGACTCAGTATCATTAGCCATCAGGGAAATGCAAATCAAAACCGTAATGAGGTATCACTTCACACTCACAAGGATGGGCAGAATCAAAAAAAAAAGGATGTGGTGAAGAGATGGAGAAATTGGAAGCTTCATACAATGCTGGTGGGAACGTAAAATGGCTCAGACACTTTGAAAAACAACTTGTCGGCTCCTGGAAATGTTAAACATAGAGTTATCCTATGACCCAGCAAGTCCAGTCCTAGGTGCATATCCAGGAGAAATGAAAGCACAGGCCCACATAAAAACTTGAATATGAATATTTACGTCAGCACTAGTCAGAACAGCCAGAACATGGAAATGACCCAAATATTCGTCAGTTAAGGAATGAAGAAGTGAAATGCGGTGCATGAACACGACGGAACATTATCCGACCATAAAAAGGAATGGAGGGCTGACAGATGCTACGACAGGGACGAATCCTGAAATCATGATGCTCAGTGAAAGAAGACAGTCACAAAAGACCACATGCTGGATGACTTCATGCACATGGAATGTCCAGAACAGGCAAAACCATACAGACAGAAGGTAGATAGTGCCCAGGGCTGGGAGGGGGAAGGGGGGAGGGGGTGACTGCTAACGGATATGGATTTCTTTTGGGGAAGATGAAAACATCCCACCATTGATTGTGGGTGATAGTTGCACAATTCTGCGAACATACTAAAAACCATCGGATTGAACAATTTAAATGAGTGAGCTAAGTGATATGTGAACCATACCGCAATAAAGCCGTTTTTAAACAGTTTACGCCCCACTTCCTCATTCTGGGTGGGATTGGGTTGTTGCTTTCTCCCATTCCATGTGTTTTATTCTTTTTCTCTGACGTATTTTCATCCCACTCCTCTATCTGGGTTACGTGTGTCCCTTATCTCTGATTTGGCGCACCAGGGCATGCTCGCTCTCTTTCCCCCACCACCCCGCTTCCTCTCTTATCTCTCCCCCACTTCATTTCTTTCTCTCCCCCCCCCAAAAAAAGAATTCTGGGAAAGTCCCAGAAGAGCTGCCTTTGCAGATTTGCTCGCGCAGACAGCTGATAAGTCACCAAGCAGCCCTACCCTCTCGAGCGGGCCAACTAAGCAGGGCAAGCAGTGACAACGGGGTCACCAGATCAAAGCAGGGAGACTGAGTCCCCCAAGAGTGGCAGCCTGCATTTTCCAAAGCTGGCTACAGCAGTATTTCTGATCCCACATGCTCTTCCAAATTCTTGACAATCTTCTTACAAAAGGTCGAGTCCAATTCCCCTCCCTTTGAATATTGCCCATCCTTGGGGGCTTTCTCCTAACGAACAGAACCCAGCGGAAGTGACGCCGTGTGACTCCTAACGCCAGGTTAGAAAGCCGATGCTGCTTCCATCAGGTCCTCTCGCCCTCCCCTCCCCTCCCTCTCCTCCTCCTTTTCCTTCTTCCTCTCTCTCTCTCTCTAACATTCATAAATACAATACGTTTAAAATCACATAACAAGGATTGCAGGCAAGGTCCACCAATGAATGCTAAAATTAGGAGGTGAAAGTTTAAGAAAAAACAGGATATAGCTTCAGAATATCTTCCTCAAAACACTTGTTAATCACTGTGGTGAAATGTGTTCATAAATTCCTTGATAGCCTCACTGTGGGAGGTGGGCCTTAATTTCCCTCCCCATGAGTGTGGCCCAGATTTAGAGTCTCATCTAACAAGCAGAGAATAAAAAGACAAAAATACTCACGGTAAACTGGAGAAATCCAGCAGGTACCACCTGAACCAAGTACTCGAGGTTATTAACATCACCAGTAATAAGACACATCGGCCACGTGTACCCTCTAGGATGCAGTGAAAAGGACACGTCACCTCTTTGGTATCCCCCCAAATTAATAACATCACTCTGATAGTGAGAGAGCATTGGGCTAATGCAAATTGCAGGAAATTCCACCAACTATCAGACCAGTACTCCGAAAAGGTATTAAAAATCATGAAGAAACAGAAAAGACTGGAGAACTGTTAGAGGTTGAGGGTAATAGGTAAATGTGAACATGGATGCCACGTGGTGTCCCGGACTGGATCCTGGAACAGAAAAAGAATATGAGCGGAAAAACTGGGGAAGATGCAAAACTTCTTGAGCATTGGGACAGAGTAATTCCACTCCCACGGGCTTAGTATCAAGACTTCAGCATGGACTTCTCGATGTGCTGCAGTCAGACACAGCGATCACAGTAACAGCTGCAACTATTAACGTACTTAATGCACGCCAGACACATTCACATACAACGTGTCATTTAATCCTCCCGGCAATGGTATCAACTCTGTTTCACAGGTGAGATGTGGAGCAAAGAGAAGTGCAGTCGTTTGGCCAAGGTCACCCTGCTAGCAACTGCAGGAGCCCAGAATTGAACTTGGGGAGTCTGGCTTCAGTACTCACACTCTGTAACTACCATGCCTGGTCTATGGAAATGCCTACTGACTTCACGCCTTCAGGAATGAGGAAGCTCCATTAAAAGAATGCTCCAAATAAAGTATCCAAACGAGAACCATAAAATACTGGAGGAAGAATGCTTGTTATAGATCATTCTTTCTGAAGCAGCTCAGCGTAGGCCCTCGTTTCCCGAGCTTCAGCCGTTCTCTAGCCACCTGCTTGATGTCCGCCATGGCTGACACGCCCTGCCTGGGCTGTTAGTCACTTAATATCTCTTAAATCAACTCAATTGTTTTTGCTTAAGTAAATTATTTAAAAAGGAAAGTGACCTCATGTCGTTATTGTAAGTGGAAAAGCAGGATCATTTACCTTAAGTAAATGGTAACCTAAAAATAAAGGCCATAGAAACAAAACAACGTCAATAAATTAGTTACATGTCGCTGCCTGCCAAAGGCTCTGAGCCTGAGTGAGCTGTTCTTTGCTAGAACGGGGAGATTTAGCAAACGTGAGAGAGATGTTCGTGAGAGACCTGCACCCAAAGGTAGTCAGAAGAATTTAAAAAAGAGAGAGAATAGAGTCTTATGTGCAATTTGGGATTTAGTGATAGAAACCCCATAGGAACAGTGGCTTAAACAAAGTAGCGATTTATTTTTTTCTCACAAAAAAGTCCAGAGGCAGGTGGGCTAGGGCTGGCATGACACCCCACAGTATTGTAAAGAGGCACTTTCTGGTTTGTGATGCCTTCGGGTGCAGACTACAAGGTTACGCCCAGGCCTACAATTGCTGCTCCCACATCGGCCATCGCGCCTGCTTTCCACAGAGCAGCAAGAAGAAAGGGGAAGAAAAGGGAACATCCCTTCTCTTTAAGAACACTTCCTCGTGTTGGCTTGCACCCCATTGGCTAGAATTTAGTCACACAGAGAGAGAGGGAAATGAAGTTCTTATGTTGGGCAGCCAAGTGCCTAACTTATAAAAAAAAAAGAAAAAAAACAGGAAATTATATCATTAGAGAAAAACAGGACAGATGAGAGGAATCTCTGTGAGTTTATGCTTCTCCACGTTGTACTGGCCTGCCTCTGGGATTGACCTTAGGTGGTCCAAGCCCAGACCTCTCCACCTGCCTCTGAAGTTGGTCTTGACCCCGCCGCTGCTCTGGACACCTTCCAAGCTGAGGAAAGCACTTCTCTCTCCCCACTGAAGTTACATGTTGTTATTGGGCCCCTTACAGCCTGTCCTGCTCCCTAAGCCCATGTCTGACAGGCCCCCCGAGCTATGGTCCAACGCAGCACTGTTACAGAGGAGGGGATGCAGCTTGGAGAGCGGTCAGATCTGGGTTTGCTTTCTGCCTCTGCCCTGCCCCAGCTGTGGTGGAGTCACTCATTTACTCTCTGAGACTCGTTGTCATTGACCCTGACACCTAGTGACAGAGGCAGGGGGTCCGGCTGTAGGCTGGAAGAATGTCTGGGCTGTAGGAACTCTGTCCCGATGGCTCAGGGAGTTTCACGTCTTAAAGGGAGGGCACGCCACATTTGACACAAAGACACACACAGAAGTCATTCTCAACGTGAAGATATCTACAAAAACTGTCAAGGACGGTCTTGACAACTACCAGCAAGTTGGAGATGGAAACCTCTCATATCAGAGGGCCTGAAATCATAATCTGAATTGGAGAGATGGGAAAGGACCAAGGGAGGAAGGTACAGGCAAGGATAACCTCAGACATGGGTCACAGATTCTGGGGTGACCACCTACCTAGATCACCAAGACAGGGTTAGGGGGCATCCCTCCAACTCAGGGCTGGGACCATGGGCTTTTAGAGGAAGAGGCAATCTGGGTGGCCCTGGCCTGGTGGCCCTCACGTTTTCATAATCGAAGACATCCTTTCATAAGCATCTCCCCAATGGACTTCTGCTTTAAGAGCCGCTTGCCAATTAAATTGTACACATTAAGAATTAATTCCTGTTTCCTGTATTTTTCACCTAAGATGCATGTCTGCTAGTCAGAGGGGCTGACGAGCATGGGCAAAACAGCAGGACCAAGCTGAGCTGGCAGACGCTGGACACTTGCCTCCTGCTTCAGGCTCCTGCTTGAGAAAAAGCCACCACTTCAGACAGGAGTTTAGAAAACACCAGAAAGAGCAGGTGATCCAGTCCCACTCTTGGCATGTTTTACCATCTTTGCTGGGGCTCCAGGCTCCTCCCAGGTTGGAAAGAGCTAGTGGGAAAACTGGGGCCCAGGAGGGGAAATGGCGTGGCCACGGCCACCCAGCTAAGGATGGAGAGATGGAGCTAGACCTGTGTCCCAGACCTCCTGACTGGGGGCCACCGCCCACCCCATATCTCCACACTCCTCATTGCTCAGTTCAAAACTCCAACCAACAGCCTGACAGCATAGTGTGGGAACCAGCTTGGCACAGTGGCAGGGAGGAAAGGGATCGGGCCCAGAGAAAGGGGATTAGAATCATCCACACCCAAGGATATAAAGCAGAAAGGACGCTTGGATCAGAAGGCCAAAGCTGTGCCAAAATGCCATAGGTCCTATAAATTAAGCAGCTAAACATGCCAGACTCGTTATAATTACCAGCACGCTGACAGCGTGTCTGAAGGCTGCAGTCTTTCTGACGGGTCTCATGACCCGTCAGGCTTGTTATATGATCTTGTGCAGGTGATAAGGGGAAGTATTGTTTTTCCCAAACACTGTCTAGATCAAGCTCAGGATCGGACCACCCAGAAAGCGGTTGCAACCTGTCACGCTTAATAGAAAAATAAATTGCAATGTTTTTATTCCCAGCCCCAATGAAATCACTGACTCCCTCATGTAAATTGTCTGGCTAGCCTGTGACACTGTCAGAGAAAGCAAGCGTGAGCTCAGTTTCCTTAGTAGCTGTGTGACCTTAGACAAGCCACTGCTCTCGGGGGTTCTCAGTTCCTCCTCCAGAAAGTAGTGCTGTTAGTTCCCGGATCAGTGTGCTGGAACTGCCACAACGCAGAACCACAGGCCCGGGGCTTACACAACAGAGATGTGTTTCTCTCAGGTCTAGAGGCTGGACGTCCAAGATCAAGGTGTCAACCAAGTTGGTTTCTTTTAAGAGCTGTGATATTTTTGCTTGTATCCATGTTGACTGTATGTGGCTTTCGTTCATTCATTTTAACTGTTATATGAATAAGTCACAATTTTTTTAAATTTCTCTTCTGTTTGTATCCCTTTTTTTTAATGTTACAAATGATCTTGCAAGAAGATTCTTGTGCTGGCAAGGCTCCCTCGCTCCTCTGCATGTAGACCTAGATGGAGGTGCCTGGGTCAGGGTGCAGGAGCATCTTCACTTCTACGGATATTGCCAAACTTTTCTCAAAAGTGGTTCTACCACCCTGGCCGGTGTGGCTCGGTTGACTGGAATATCATCCCATAACTTAAAGGTTGCAGGTTTGATTCCCAGTCAGGACACATACCTAGGTTGTGGGTTCAATCCCCAGTCCAGGAGCATACAGGAGATAACCAATCAATGTTTCTCTCTCACATAGATATTTCTTTCTTTCCCGTTCTCTCTCCTTCCTCTCTTTCTGAGAGCAACGAAAAAAAAATGTCCTTAGGTGAGGATTTAAAAAAAGTGGTTCCACCAATTTATCTCCCACCTGGAGGCATGTGGACTTGCCACATCTTTCCCGACACTTAGTATACACTACCGGACTTCTAAATTCTTGCCGTTCTAACGGGTATGAAATGGTGTCTCACTGGGATTTTAATTTGCATTTTTACTCATTAGCAGTGATATTGAGCATCTTTTCATGGCTTTATTTTAATGAGCTGAATCTTTAGGAACCACCCCCCAGTGAGATTTAAGGGGAAGTGCAGAACAGGCAGAATGTCAATCTTTACCCCGGCTCTCAGTAATTCAGAAACCCTTATACCCCCTGAATAAGAAATTCACAGCTACCTGAGTAATCTGAGGTTGTTGATCTCGTGAAGGCAGGAAGAGGAAAGTAACAGAGTAGAAGAGTCCTGTTTCAAGCCCGCCCATCCACCAAATGTTTGGGGTCCTGCGCAGCGCCCCTAGTGGTGACGTATGGTAATCACTGCTAAGCCCGTGGTGGATGGCGCCGGAGCCTACAGCTCTGCAGGAGCCTTCTAGAGACAATGTCAACGAGAGAAACGGTAAGATCAAGGGGTTCCTGCCGTCTTGAGCAGAAACCGCTGGAGAATTTGGTGTGGCCCATTCTAGCTCTACTGAAATATAAGACAGAACAGCACATAAATTATAAGTGCCAGCCCAATGGATTTTTCCCAAAGTGAATGTTTTCATGTAAGCACCGCCCAGCTCTAGAACAGAACATTACCCACACCCCCAAAGTTCCTCTCATCTCCCCTCCTAGTCACCATTCCCCCTCCTCTCCAAGGTAGGGTTCCATATATTTTTAAAAATATATTATTGAGGCTGTTGGAGGATATGAGTGTAGAGTTCACTGGATTTTCCCTTGCATCTCACTAGGGAAGGTACCTAAAATATTGAATCATCAAAATACCATATGAATGTTTAAATATTTGAGCACAAAAGCTCAAACTATAGCAAGGTCTCTGAGGTCCTGTCTACTTGGGGGGTCAGTGGGCGGAGTGGGGGTGGGGCCCTGGGTGGGGAGTGGCTCAGGGGAGCAACTGTTCACTCACTGGAAGGAAGGTATTCAGATGTTTTCATATCCAGCATGCGCTGACTGTGTGGAAAGCTGATTGTGAGCAGGGGTGCAAGTGAGAGAAGGAAACCCACTAAGAGGCATCCGCAGTGCTCACGGGGAGGTCGGTGGCTTGGCCTGGCTGTGGAGATAGAAAGAAATAAATGGGTTGTCAGTATATTTTAAGTATGACTTGGTGGGATTGGGTGAGGGGGTGGGAGTGAAGGAAGTGTGCCGGACCAAGCCCAGGTTTCCTGGGCAGGCACCTGGGCAGAGTCACGGGCCAATGTCATGGACCAAGAATGGCATCGCCCAGAGGAGGGGCAAGGGTTAGACTGAAAATCATGAGCCCTGTCTGGGACATGTTAAGTCTGAGATGCTTCTGAGCCCAGCATGCGGAAATGTCAAATAAAGAATTAAAAATAGGGTTTGGGAACTGAAAGAAAAGTCTGGATTGAAATGTAAACCCCGGAGTCAGTGGCCTGTGAAAGCTACATCAGACCATGAAAGTAAATGAGGTTCCTGAGGAGAGAGAGCCAAAAAGGGCCTAACCACTTATTATTAAACAGGCTTTGAATTTGTTAATGATATTGAGGCTATGTTTTTAGGTGTCCTGTTTTTTAGACAAATATACTGAAATGTTTACAATACAGTATGGGGCTTGCCTAAAAGTAAACCAAGGGAAGAATGACTATTCAGAATATTTAGGTCCTAAGTTGGTAATAGTTGCAGATGGGTGGTGAGCACCTAAGTGTTCGTTATACTATTCTTTCCATTTTTATACATGTTTGAAATTTGCTATACCAAAAAGGTTTAAAGAAAAACGGGGACCCAGCCCCGAGCCTTGGAGACCTCCAGCATCCAGCAGCAGAGGAGGAGGTGGGAAAGCCTGCAGAGGAAACAGGAGGAGGCCAAGGGGCAGAGAAGGGGGTTGGCCAGCACAGCGAGCGAGGGTCCCTGAAGCTAACCGGAGAGAGGGAGCAGGACGGCGGCTGGATCGTTAGGGACTCAGAGGGCAAGTCAGATGGATGCTTAATTGTGCCCCATGGATTTAGTGACACGAAGGCCGTTGGTGACCTCCACAAAGGCAGTGCCGAAAAAGCAGGTTCAGTGTCAGAAATCCGCCTGGAGTGACCTGGGAAGAAAGGAGATGAGATGAGAGCAGGAGGATGACAATGTGAGGGCACCTCTTCCAACAAGCTTGACTGTGAAGGTGTGCAGAAGGGCAAGGAGCTGCGAGAAGGTTCTCTTTGGAATGGGGGAGAGAGACGGAACAGACTGACACAAGAGAAAGGGAGAAGTCAGATGGGGGCAGGGGGTGGGGGAGTGAACCAATGCATTGCCGAGAGCAGCACAAGGCCACAGACTTGAAAATCGCCACCAGCATGTACCTCTCTGCATGGTGCCCCGCGCATCCAAAGCCATGTCTTCAGCCAATTAGCCTGGCTAATTGGAGCTTCAGACAGGCTCCTGCTCCATAGGCTGGAAAGACAGAGTGGTGATTTTTTAAATTTTTCTTTTTAATCCTCATGTAACAGACGTAGAGGTGGGGGCCTCTGGGGATGGGAGGGTGGGATGAGATTTGCAAAAACAACCCAGCTGATGAAAAGCAGAGTTTCTAGCTCCCAGGTCAGGGCTCCAGAGCCAAGGGCTGTGGGCCCAGGCATGAGGAGCTGGGGCATAGGGACTCAGGTGGTGGCAGGCAGGACACCGGGGCGAGAGCTCTGCCCAAGGCACATCAGTGACACCTTGGGCGCCCCCTCTTGGTGTCCGCATTGTTAACCGGCCACAGCTGGGTGGAAACAGGAAGTCTGCTCCTCTGAAGACAGTGGCCCTCTCAGGGCAGAGAGCTGTGAGAAGCACCTCGGCTGCCAGGGAAAACCAGAGGCCTGCCAAGCTCGGGCCATCGCTTAGACGTGCGCCAGGCCAGAACAGAACTTTGCTTCTACTGAGCCACAAGCAAAGGGCCAACGAAAACAATAGTGGGACCCCTGCCCTGGCCCCTCACTGCAGCCCACCCCTCTGCAGAGAGACTGTTCAAGTGACTCACTCCTCCCCTGGGAGCAGCCTGTGGAGGAAATGGCCAAGGAGTGCTCGGGAGGAACTCTGCATGGACGGACTTGGGGAAGGGCCTGGTCTCCAGGAAGGAAAAACAGAAGGATTGAAATCACATGGTTGGCAGCAATCCGGATCTCCAGGATGCCTGGCAAGCAGTGTGTAGGACAGTGACCTGGGATGTGAAGGGGCGCATGCTTGCCTGCTCTTGGGAGCAGTTTTCCGGCTACGGCTGGGGCACCACCTCCAGCCTGACAACAGGGGCAAAGACAGAGCTGGACCTCAATGGGCCTGTCTTCTTCTATAAGCACAGATCATGTGACCACCTCGCCAGGAGTGATTGGCCCCATCACATCCACAGGTGTGAGTAGCTGTGGAGAGAATCATTTAGATGTCACTTGCCCCAGGCTAGCATTTTTAAGGACTGTTATTTTGGACTTCTTACTAAAAGGAACACCTGAAGCCTCATTCTCCTCTGCATCAAACCCCATCTTTGCAGAAAATAACACATTCGGTAATGATCTGAACGAGCAAACTGCAGACATTCAAACCCATGCTCTCTATTACGAGAGCCCACCGAATCTCAGTCCCAGACCCTTAAGGGTTTTCTCTAAACACAGATTGCCGCCCCTCGGTGCTGGCACAGTCATGGGGGGAAGGACGCGCATGCTGGCATTGCAGGGCCCCCGGAAGCTCCCAGTGTCCAGGCCCTGGCTTGAGATGAGAGCCCCAGGGTGGGGCTCTGGTGCAGCAGAGCCCTGAGGCCAGAACTTAGGGCCCTGTCCCCCTGTACTAGGGTATGAGAGCTTTAGTGGGCACCGGGAGACAAACCTACAGTGCCTGGCACAGGCCCAGATACCCATTCACTTCTCCCTTGGTTCACGCATCCATTTATCCTGCTGTTCCACAGGTATCTGCCAACTGCCCTCTTACACCTGGCATGGGGCTGGCTGCAGTGAGGTTTCCGGTCACCGTCACACACGGAGATCAGCTCTTTTGCCTAGCCTCTCATTCACATACTTGTTGAACACTAACGACATGCCAAGCACTGTGCTGAGACCAAGGTAGCATGGCCCCACCATCGAGGAGGCCCCTCCTCTCTGCGGTGGGCTAACAATCTCCACCTTTTGAGAACAGACTGAGTGTTTGGAAATGGTTCGGTCTTCCTTCACATGCACTCATTCATCCCATAGGTATTTGCTGAGAGCCGGCCCTGCCGCAAGCCTGGGAATACAGATGTGAACAAGGCAGAAATGGCTCCTGCCCTCAGGCAGCTCCCGTTCTGCTGCGGGGAAAGAGATGGTGATAAATAACCTAGCCCCAGCAGGCTTAGTGGCTCCCACCAAGCAGCTGTTTAAAAAGGGGAGAGAGAATTTCTTCCATGGTGCTTGCTAGGGACACGGAGGAAGAAGCTCCCGTAATGGGCAGCAACTACTGAGCGAGGAAGTAACACCATGCAGGGATAAATGTCCGGGCCTAAAACAAGCAAAGAAGGATTGCAGAGTGTCGGGAGCAATTCGGGACTCTAGAGCAGCCTGGGAAGGTCCCCACCCCTGCAGAGAAGTGTTCTGGAATATTCTTGGATTACCTATAGGAGCATCCAAGGACAGGGTTTGAGACTCTCCCTAGATAAAAGTGGGATTAGTTGATTTTAAGATACCATCTAATGATACTTGTAGGTATAAAGTTCTTTAACTTTGTATGTAAAATAAAGTTTTTTAAAAGCCTTTTTTTATGTTCTCCTTGATTGCTTGAAAACTTCCTGAATGCAAAAACCACATGCATTTTTCCTTCTTTCTGTCCTCCCTGCTGCCTGCCAAAATCCAGAAAGGTGTGCGTTTCTTCCTCAGTTCGTGCACCCATCCATTCTGCCACTCTGCAGGCATGTGCCAACCGCCCTCTGGTGCCCGCTGCCTGGCTGGGCCCCGGGGCAGACTCAGAGGGCGTGAGACCACCGCCCTTGCCCACACTGGCTCCTGAGGCCTGAGGAAACAAAAACTTAAATGACAACAGTTGTGGCAAAACGTGCGAAAAGGACCCCAGCACTGTCCCAGTCACTGGGCGGTCACCGGGCACTTCCTGCCCTGGCCTCGGCTGCTGCCTCACTCCCCTCAGGTCTCACTGAATGCCGTTGTCCCGGAGCCCCGCCCTGCCCTCGCCCCCATCATGCCCAGTCCCCTGACCCTGCTTTAGGTTCCTTCATGGTACGTATTACCACCTGATCTTACATTTTTTGGTTGTCTTGCCAAAAAATGTCAGTTCTGTGAAGGCAGAGACCTTGTCCTCCTCACTTTGGAGTTCTCAGCTCTTATTACAGGGCTTGGCGCTAAATATTTGTTGAGAGAAGGGATGGAGGGAAAATGCTGTGACTCACCAACTCTGGCAGATCCGAGCAGGGTCTCCAGGTGGAGGTGGCCTAGGGCTTGTAGGAATTCCCTGGGTGGGGAAGACAGGACCAGGCAGTCCCTGGGGGGTGGGGTGGAGGAAGGCTTACTGGCAAGGAACTACTTGATCTGGCAGCTTTCGGACAGGGGCAGCAGAGCAGGGAGGCAAGTCCCAGGATTCCAGAGGGTTCCCAAGCACAGAGGTGCAGCCTAGGCACAGGTGCAGTCTGGGAAGCTTCACGGAAGAGGCGCGCCCTGTGCAGGCCCCCAGGCCACACCAGAGAGAGGCGAGCGGGGCTGGCTCATCGGGGCCCTGGTGCCTCTGCAGGAGCAGAGTGAGAGGAAGGGGGAAAGAGAGGGGAGGTGTCCTCAGCAGCTGACAGCCACCTGTTCCTTCACCTCTGCCTCCCAGATAAACACACTACAGGTGGACTTGGGTAGGCTAAGTATCTAGCCAGGAAATGCTTGTGTAGACAGGGCCATAGCTCCCACTGTCCCCTACGCCTGCCTGGGGTGGCCTTGAGTGTTCTCTGCCCACCCTCCCACCCCAGCCACCCCTGGTGCCACCTCAAGGTCAGGGACTTGCTCCAGACACAACCCAGCCCCCAACCTGCTCTGGGGCCTCCTTGGGTCTGTCCCCAGGCCAGGCCCTGCTCCCCAGCCCCAGCTTGGCAGGGGCCTGGGGTTTGGGTCTCTCGGGCCAGGCAGTGCCTGGGGAAAAGGGGACACAGGGCCTGGGTCTCCTCCTGACTTATGTAGGTCCCCGTGGCTCTGCTGCCCTCTCCTTCCCTCTTCCCACCCGCACCCAGGAGAGGAGGGCGAGACGCGCCCAACACAGAGGCTCCCCCTCGGAGCCCACCAACAAGCCAACACCAGGCTCGAGGCCCTGAGGAGGGACGCAAAGTCTCTGAAAATTAGCAAGTCCACCCCCCCGCCGCCCCACCGTCCTACTTTTGGGCGTTGGGGAGACACATTATATTTATATAGCACTGCTCTTTATAGCTCTAAAGTCAGTTTTTGGTGCAAAAACATAAAATGTATTATGTATGACTTGGTATCACATTTGATATATTTAGATAATTTTTCAGAAGAGAAAACCAACAAAACCTCTCTGGGGGGAAGGCATACTTTTCCCTCCCCTCACCCCCAATTTTCAAGTTATTTTCAGTGCCTCCCTGGCTCTCCTTTGCAGGGGACCAGGTGGAGCCCCACCCCCACCCCAGGAGCCCGCCTCTGGGGAGAGGCGTGTGTGCAGTTCGTCCGGTGCACACGCCCCACCCAGGGGTGTCAAATTGATTAACTTCATCATGGTGGGGAGCTCCCTGATGTTTTTCTTTGCAATGTCTCCGCTCTAAATGATCGTGACCCAAGGCAATTTACAGTTACTTCCATTTTTTTTAATGAAGTCTGATTTAATAGTCGGAATGGTTAATGGCCTCGGCTGTCACACATAATAAAACAGAGCCTAATTTTATTTTAAAAAGGCCCTTTTGGTATGAACAGAAGCAGCAACTCGATTGCACTGTGAGACGGCTTTGGTGCGCGCTAAGATGGCTGCCCGAGGGCGCCAGACACTCTCTCCCTGGCTCACCATGCCCCTCCCTCCTCCTCTCTCCCCCATATGGCCATCCTGCCAGCTTTCTCAGGACGCCCCAGCCGTGTCCTCGTCTCCCCGGGATTTTCACACCCTCCCATAATTATAGCCTTGCAGGCCCTCCCATGGAAGTAAATGGCCTGACACCCATTTTGCACCTGGGAAAACTGAGGCTGGCCCGCCTGACTTGCTCAGAGCCCCAGGGTGGTGAGTCAGGGCCTCTGGTAGGCACAGTTGCCGGCTCCAACTACCAACACTCCCCACCCAGCCCGATACCTAGCATGTGCTCCTTCCCTGCGGCAGAGTGGCGCCCCGTGAACCTAGCCAGCTGTTCTGTCCTCTCAGAACCATTGTGCTTGACCACTGAATCCAACGTCCATGGGGAAACTGAGGCAAAAAGAAGGGATTCTCCAAGAGCTCAGAGCTTATTCAAAGGGATCTGAGGTGAGAGGCTGGTCAGTGAGCAGATAACACTTGCTTCCTATGAAACACAAAAGCAGGGTCTGCCCTTTGGGAGAGCGGGGGACCCGCCAAAGTCTGTGGGGCTGCCCCTCCGCCACACCCTCACTCACCTGCTCTCCCCACCTGCCCACCTGGGCAGCCTCCATTCAGGGCCCTGCCTACCCCGTGGTGTCCCAGCCCTCCCTGAGAAAGCCCAGCCCAGAGCCTCAGGCGATTGTTACCAGTCAGCCAAGGCAAAGGTCACGGGAAAGGCCTGAGCACGTGGGGCTCCCCAGTGAATGTGGCCTATGTAACACCCACCACCAGAATGCTGGTGCCACTGAAAAGGGACAGTGAAGAGAACAACAGACTTGGTGTCATGAGGCCACAGGCTGGTTGGCCACCAACAAGCCCTGTGATCTTGGGCACACGTTCCCCTCTCTGAGTCCCAGCTTTCCCTCTGTAAAACATGCCCCTGCTCCTCATGCCTCATCGGGCTACTGTGAGGGACGCTGGACCAAAAGCTCTAGGGATCTCACCATCGGAGCGTGCCAACTCTAGAGAGTGATGTGTTCCCACACAGCCTCGGCTGTGGGGTCATCTTGTTCGTGCCTGGGCCTTCAGTGGGAGCTTCGCCGAGGGTAGAAGATGATGCAGGTGGGCCCACAGCTCCAGCCTGGAGCGAGACCAGGTTTCTGTGGAAGAAAGGGGTGCTTTGGCCTAGCCAAGGCATGCACCCTCCAATCTTGGGAAATGGGGCCTGTCTGGACACTCTCCCCCTTTGCCATGTTGCCTATTTGAAGGGCTGGTACTTGAAAGGAGGCTGAGGAAAAGCATGTGGGCTCTTGTCCAGTGTCTTCAGCTGGAGGAGTGGGTGGCTAGGGAAGGCGTCGGGCAGGACTGCGGCTGTTCCCCTGGGCTTGGCTGGGCAGAGGGCCTGGAGGCTGGTGCCAGAACTTACAGATCGTCTCTGGGACAGAGCCCTGGGCAGGTCCATCTGGCTTCTCTAATAAGGTCAAGGGGACCAGAAGGATGGGAAGCCCTTGTAGAGGGTACAGGGAAAGATGCGCCTAGAGTCAATCAGACCCGCTTCCAGCCTGCCCAGCTTCCAAAATAGGTGATTTGGACACTGTCCCTGTTTATAAGGAACAGCCAGCAATCAGGACATGGCAGGTGTGGGCAGGCCTCACAGGGTCATCCTCACCCAGCACATGCAGAGTCTGTAAGAGGCAGAAATCCCTAGTGGCCTGGGGGACAGACACAGAACACAACAGGGAAAGTCGGGAGGTACCAGGGAAGGCCGTGACACAGGCTCTGCTGGAAAAAAATTAAAATAAGCCTTTGCAAAAAGAAGGCTTGATGACTCTCAGTGTGGCCACAAGTTCCAAGTGGACACAGGGACACATTCTCCCCAGGGACACAAGAAGGAAACATGTAGCCCTGACTGCCTCTGGCCACCCTCTGGTAACTCTAAGTACATAAAGGAACCTTGGGATGAATGCAGCATCTCCCTCAGTTCCCTCTCGCCTGGCTCAGGCCTCATTAAATGTACCCTCCATTTCCTTGGCTCTCCTTCCCTCTGTCATGCTTCCCTAGCAACAGCCCAATGCTGGTGAAATCAAGAGTCCATCCTCTCTGCTCCCACACGTAAGCAAGGGAAAGGAGCTGGAGAAAAGCACACAACTTCCGTATCAGTGTGGCCTCAGTGAGTGTGGGTCAATGCTGCAGCAACAAACAACCCCCAGCTCTCAGGGCCTTACACTTCCAAGGCTCATTTTTCACTTACAGTGAACGGCCAGTGCTCCACTGCAAGTCGGTGCGTTGCTCTGCGCCACAGCGTCTTCCCCGCGGCATCCACGTCGATGGAACCGCACGGCCAGTCTCGGGAGAGAGAGAAAAGAGGGCATGGTGAACACCCCTCGTCTCGTACAGCTTCTGCTTCAAAGTGGCACACATCACTTCCTTCCTATTTTGCGGATCAGCACAAGTCTTATGGCCAAGCCTGATGTCATTAGGGCTGGAAAATAGAGTTCTCCCCAGGGGAGAGAGGGAGGGAGCTGGTGAATGTTTGCACAAAACAATACAGCCCACCAAACAAGCTCCCAGTCCCACTCAAGAGGCATATCCCTCACCTGGAATGGCTCTTGATGGCCCCCAGCAAGTCTCCACGTGCCTAGTCTAACTCACCACACTGCCAGGTCACTATGTTGTGCCTTGGCCATCTTCTCAAATACCCAGCACCTCCGCCTTCCTTCCACCCTAGCTAACTAATGACTGTTCTTATTTCATGGGGGACACACGGACAACCAGAAGGGAATTTTCAGATGCTTTCACCACCAACGCGGCCAACTCAGCTGCACCCGAGCACGTGTTCTCTGCCTCCGCTCCTCTCCCCGTGCCTGGACTCCGCATGCAGCTATCCCAAGACCCTACCATTTGTGCCCTGGATTTGTCCCCTTCATCTACTCCTGGATGTCACCTCTGTCTTCTTTCTCTGCAGGATTTTCTCTCCTTCGAATCAAATCTACTGCCTCATCTCCCATCTTTGAAAACACTCATGTGATTCCATATCCCTCCCCAGCTCCCACCTCATTTCTCTGCTCCTGTTTATGGCAAAACTCCTCCAAAAATGTTGTCTCTATACTCTGTCTCCAGTTCCTCAACTTGTCTTCTCTCTTGGCCCACTCCACTCAGGATTTTTGTCCACCACCCACTGGAACTGATCTTGCAAGGCACCAATGACCTCCACGTTGTTAATCCAACAGCTAATCCATTCTCACCATTCTTACCCACCAGTGGCATTTGACACAGAGTCACTCTGTCCTCCCTAACACTTGGTCTCAGGGACAACATTACCCCTTTGTTCTCTTCTTTCACTGGTCATTCTCACTCTTTACTAGTTTCAGCTCGTCTTTCTGACCCTCAAACTTTGAAGATTCTAAGGCTTAATCCTTACCCCTCTTTTCTTTCCAGACCGCTTCCTCCATGGGCCCGCACTGAGTACCAGACACTCTGCATTGAGTAGCACCTGCATGTGGGTGTCTCCACCCATCACCCTGAAACTTCAGATTTGTATATCCAGCTGCCTAATCAACAGCCCCACTTGGACAGATCAAGCATGTCCCAAACCAAACTCCTGATCTTAACCCCCAAGCCTGCTACCTCCACCCCAAACCTTCTGTCTCAGTGATTGGCAACTCCAGTCTTCAAGTCATGCAGGCCAAAAACCATGAATATCTCTTGACTCCGCATCTTGGAACTGCTTCTGCCCTTGCCCTCCTCTAGCATGGAATGCTTCTTTCGGACTAAATTGTATCCGGGCACTCCTCTTCTCAAAATCCTCCAATGCTTTCATTGCAGAGTAAGACCCAGTGTACTCGCCACGGCCTACAAAGGCCAGTGTGACCTGGCCCATCACTCCCACCTCTCTGTCCACATCTCCCATCATGCCTGCACCTCAGCCATCCTGATGTCCCCAAACTCACTAAGCACCTCCCACATCAGGTCTTTGTTCTGGCTCTTCCCTCAGCCTGAAATGTTCTTCTCCCAGAGATCCACATGGCTTTTGCTTCCACAGGTCCCTTCTCAAAGGTCACTTTATCAGAGAGGTCTTCCCCAACCATCCTATGTAAAATAGGCTCCTCACACTTTCTGCTACTTTATTCTCCCTTGCCCAGTTTGATTTATTTGCATATCACTTAGGACCATGTGTCTTTTTTTTTTTATTTGTCTCTCTCCCCAAAATAGAATGTAAATGCCCAGAAAGGCGATTTTATTTGTTTTGTTCATTGATGCAGCTCCAGCCCCTAGAGCAGTGCCTGGCATGAAGTAGGTACCCAATGAACATTTGTTGACCGAATGTGTGAAAGAGTTAAGGGGGGAGATAGCAGAGCCCAGAGACAGGAAGGAGCTCACTTCATTGCAACATAGGGCGTAGGCTCTTTTGAGACTTATATTTTGTAAGACATTAGCTCCTTCACTACGTGGGCAATTTTAAATTGGGTTCCTGTTCCTTTCAGGCCAGAGCATCCTCACTGAATCACTGCCATGTGGGCCAATGGGCAAGGAGGGAGCAAGAGTGCACAGGCCCAGGCAGGAGAGTCCTGCCAGCAGCCAAGCTGATAGAAGTCCATCCATGGCAGCATAGGCTCAGGGAGCTGCCACTTCTGATGTGGCTTTATGAGCCTGTCCCCAGGTTCACATCTACTATGGCAGGACAGTAACTCAGAATACACCACCATGCTGGTAGTGTGCTACAAAACTCTGAGGTCATGCAGGGCCCCAGGTCCCTTGTAAAGGAGGTTGGGAATGGGGAAAAGGTCACAACGGAACTCAGGTACTTTCCCCTGACTCCCTAAGGGCAGCCCCTCAGCTTGAAACAGTCTAGTGCAGGCCTGTGCTCGTCTCCCTCTGCAGGGAGGTGGAGAAAGAACTGGGTAATAGCAGGCCATGGCTATGATTCAAGCTTTATACATTTTTACCCAGAAAGGAATCTGGTAGAGAGCACAGGTTCTCTCCTAACGCCTATCCCTCGTTTTTCTATCTTTAAACTTCTCTTACACTCTGATCAGGGTTTCACTCCCATCGCTCCACCGCTCCATCAGCGGCCTCTGGTGTGCTAAACCCAGAGAGACTTCTCAGTCCTCGTCTCACTTGACCTACATCAGCATCAGCAGCATTTGAAAAACTCACTGTTCCCTAAAACACCACACTCACCCAGTTTTCCTCCCTCCTCCTCTGTGGGGTCCTCCTCACTTTCCTAACTTCTTGATATAGGAGCCGGGGTCCTTCTACTTCATCTCCTTGTATCCACACCACTTTCTTAGAGATCTCATTCCATGACTTTATCTTCACCCACTGCTATGGATTAAATATATGTGTCCCCTCTCCACCCGCCCTCCCCCCAAATTCACATAGGACATCCCTAATGTGATGGTATCTGGAGGCAGGACCTGGGGGGGGATGATTAAGTCGTGAGGATAGAGCCCTCGTAAGGGACAGGTGCCCCTAGAAAAAGAGGAAGAGACCAGAGCACTCATTTTCTGTCTCTCACTAGTCCCCCATATGAGGACACAACTCAAAGGTGGTCACATGCAAGCCAGAAAGAAAGACCCCACCAGAACCTCGAACTTACCAGTCTCCAGAACTGTGAGAAATAAATTGATTTTGTATAATATAAGCCACACACACCATGGTATTTTGTTAGGACAGCCCAAACTGACTAATACAATCTCAAACTTTCCAGTTTCAGTGTTCTTCATCCCCTTCCGTCTAGGCTTTTCTTCCACCTTGAAGAAGTTCCTTGAGATCTTTTGTGTGGGTCTGCTGGTAACAGATTCTCTCAGTTTTTATTTATCTTAAAGTGTCTTTATTTCACATTCATTTTTGAGATATATTTTTGTAGAGTACAGAATTCTATGTTGGCAGATTTTTCTTTCCTCCCTATAAACATTAATTCATTGTCTATTTTTAATTTATTTTTATTTAAAAATTTTTTTGATGAGGAGTTGGCCACCATTCTCACATTAGAGCCCCTGTATGTCATGCCTTTTTCCTCTTGCTATGTTAAATGTTTTTATCGGTGGTATGCTGGAATAGCAACTTAACAACATGTATAGTACTGGTTTTCTTTGCATTTATCCTGCTTAGTATCCACTGATATTCCTGGACTTGTGACTTGCTGTTTTTGAGGAAAATTGACAAATTTTGGCTAATACTTCTTCAAATATTTTTCTGTCCAATTCTTTCTCCTTTCCTTCTGAAATTCCAATTACATTCAGGCCACACTTTTTAATACAGGCCATTGAGGCTCTATTTTTTCTTTTCAATACATTTTCCTCTGGGTGCTCCATTTGGATGATGACTTGTCTTCAAGTTCACTCAGTCATTCTTTGCTTGTATCCAAATCTCTGAATCTTTGATTGCATATATTGTGTATTCCAATCTTAGGTTTTTCTTTTCATTCTTTTCTTACAGTTTAATATTTCTCCTGAAACTTTTCATCTCTTTACTAATTAATCCATTATTCCTACTGATTCTTAAAAAGAGTTACCAAATTTATTTGAGAGTGATTGTCTGCTGACTCCGACATCTATGTTAGCTGTGTGTCTGCTTCAATTGACTGATTTTTTTTTCTTTGACCATGGGTCACATCTTCCTATTTTTTTCTTAATTTCTTGCAATTTTTGGACTGTATGTTGAACATTATGGATGATTTCTTGTATAGGTTCTGGATTCTGTTACCTCCTTTGAAGAGTATTGTGTTGCTCTAACAAGCTGTTTAATTACTGGCAGATCATCTTAATCCTGAGATGGCTTAATTTTAGGTTCTGTTATGGTGGGTCTACTTCAGTTTTCCCTTAGTTGTAGGGCAAATCTCTTAGTGCTGTGATGAATCTTTACTCCTAAAGCATAGCTCCTGGAGTTTCGGTAGAAAGTCTGAAACCAAGCACATCTAACTTGGAAAGACGAGCTGCAGTGGGAAGCTGAAATACATCTCTGCTTAGTTCTTTCAGCTTTCCAGCTGTTGCTTTTCATCTTGGAGTTTTGACCCCCTCATGTACAATTAAGGAGTCAGGCAGGAATTCAAGAGTTTATGCACAGATTATAGGCTCTCCGTTCTGTGACTCCTTTTTTCCTCAATTTCCAGCTTCTCTAGAAGCCTCAGCCCAGTAAGACTACTGCTTGCTGCTGGAGTTCTCACTGTGCATTGCATGGGCCACTGAGTACCCTCAGGGGGGAAAAAGAAAACCCTGTATAAACATGAATGTCACCCAGTGCAGCTCCCTCCTCTAAAGGGTTGAATCTCCTCCAGCATCTGTCTGTTGTAGGCCACTCTCCCATGCCTCCAGAGTTTATAATTATTATCAGCACAAGAATTAGTCTGATGCAAGCTACTCTGTGATTATCAGAGGCTGGCAGTTCTGTCTTTTGGCTGCAGATACCCCCTCTAATCTGACAGCTCCCCCAATTTATATCTACAACTCCAATCTCTCCCTGATACCCAGACTTGTACATCCAACAGTTTCTGGCAAGTCAGACAGGCATTTCAAAGTACACATGAACAGAAGTAATGCCGTGGTCATTTTCCTCCCACAACGACCCCGCCTACATACAGTCTTCCCCGGCTCAGCGAATGGTGCCTCCATTCTCCACAGCGCACTTTGGGGACTTTCTTGGCTGATCCTTTTTTCCTCACATTTCTCACCCCATCCATTAGCAAATCCTTCAGCACATGTCCAGAATGAAATAGTACATCTCAGATTTCCACAAAAATGAAATTACAAAGGAAAGTGGGTAGAAGTATAAATGAAATAAGATCACCTATGGGATGATAACCGGCAGTTGGTTGATGGGCACACGGCGATTTGTTATTGTCCTATTCTCTCTGTTTTTATAAATGTTTGAAATTCTATGTCATCAAACCACTTCCCACCCCCGCCGTCATTAACGCCCCGGTGTCAGCCACCACCTTCTTCTGCCTGGGTTATTGCACGTGGCTTCTGTCCTCGCCTCCATACAGGTGTGCCACTCTCAGCTCGAAATTTCCAGCTTATTTTCTTAAAAAACAAACACCGTATACTAATCTACAAGGCTCATTGTTACCTCCCTGTGTTCATCTCACTAATTTCTCTACCCTCTTGCTCATGATTATTTTGTAGAATGTCCCCAAATTTGGGTTTTCTTGATGCTTCATCATGATTAGGTTCAGATTAAGTATTTTGGCAGGAAACCCAGTCATGCAATGGATTACTTTGTTGAGGACGTTTCCGTCATGTCTTTCCACTGTAAAGATACCATTTCCCCCCTTGTAAGGGATAGATAATATGTGCAAATATCCTTGTCTCCAATTACCTTTTACCCAATGGTTTTAGTGTCTATTAATAATCCTCACATGACTTAGTCATTACTGTGGTAGTAACAATGGTGATTTTCCACAATTGTCAGTTGGTATTATCTGTAAGCAAGTACTCTTCCCTCTCCAGGCTGGGACTATTCTAGGCGCTGAGGTTAGCGTTGGCTTGCTTCCCTAAGGTCTGAGGTGACGAGTTCTGGGCAGAGACTGAAACAAGGTGAGAAGTGAACAAGCCACACTAAGCATACGGAAGGCAGGCAGAGGAATGGGCAAATGTATTAAATAATAAATCCCTGGAGAAGGAACAAATCTGGCGCATTCGAGAAAGAATGAGTGGGCCAGTGGACAGGAGGAGAGGGGTGGGAGACAAAGTTGGAGGTGGCAGGGCCCGATCACATGCACCTTCTGGAGCGCCAGGGGCTTGTGTTCTGACAACAGCGGGAAAGCAGCGACGGTCCTGAACACAGGAGTGACCCAACCTGATTGACCTTTTTAAAAGGTCAAGTCCTCTTTCCACGTTCACCCTTCAGATTTTTAAGATCAAACCAGCTTGATAGTACATTGGGTTGATGAGGGTGGATGGCAAATGTGATTTGATCCAGTAATTTTACCACGGAGACTTTATCTTTCAGATATACTTGCATCTGTGTAAAACGAGGTAAGTACTGTGTTACTGCAACATTATTTATAATAGTAAAACACTGGTACCGACCTAAATGCCCACCAGCAGGGGACTAGTTAAATGTTAGTAGCGTATCCATGCAGTAGAATATTTAAGAGCTGGAAAAAAGAAATGAGAGTGTTCTTTACTTACTAATATGGAGCGATTTCTAAGAAATAGGTAACAAGATTAAATTACAAAACAGTGGATCTAGTATATTTCCATTTAAGGTGGGAGATACATACAATTGCTTATATGGCCATGAACTCTATCTTGAAAGGATATAAAGCAAACTGGAAACTGATTGCCTGAGGAGGAAAAGAAAATCTTTAATATTTATCCTGTTGACACTTTTTCAGTTTTGCACCCTAACAATCTATTCCTATTCAAAAATAAAATGAGTAGTAAGAAGGCTCTGGCTTCTACATGGAAAGAGCAGAAACTGAGGGCCAGTCGGGGCCCCTTTGGTCATTCATGTAGCTGAGCCGGGTGGCAGTGGCAGAAGTCATATTTGAGCCCCTTCTGGTCCAGAACCTCTGTGTGTTACTGTCCATCCCAGCATGTTTTTGGAGAAGAAATTGTCCCAGTAAAATCCCCTTGTCGGGCCTTTACCGCGCTGGTCGCTGACCCAGCCCATAGTAGAGAACTGCTAAAGGAGTCAAAGGCAGTGCTCAAGGACGAATTCTCAGGGACATTCTCCACACTAGCATAACAGGGACACATACCGTCCTGTGGCATCTTTGCGGGAGGTGGTGGATGGACAGGCAGTCTGTTTGTACCTCAGACCTTAATGAAGCACTCTAGTCTCTCTAGTTCCCCCTGCCCCCCTCCCTCTGTACTCAGTTCCCTAAAGCATACGGCAGGTGGCAGCTGCCGGTTGAAGGCCATCGAAGCTTTCTAGGCCAGAAGCAGGCAGGGTCAGTGTTGGGTTGGGGGGAGGGGCACTGCCTATCCCTCCAGCCTGGAAACTGAAGCAGGAAGAGGTTATGGAAACCCGCAGGGGATTGTAAAGTGGACTAGCTGGTCTGGCTATGTGTGCTCATGAAGAACGCCCCACCCCAGCCCCCCTTCCCGGGGGGCTAAAGACGACCCAGAACCAGAAAGGCAGTAAGTGCTCTTGAGTCTGTGCCAAGGTCTCCCAGACTCTTCTTCCCTCCAGGTCAGAGTCAAGAACAGGGCAGTGACTTCGATCCTTTAAGAGCTTTGTTGGATGGTATCCAACGTTCAGCCTGTCTGTCTGTAATTCTCTTCGAATCTTCTGAGGTTTCCCTACTGCTGAACTCTCCCCTCCCCTCTCCTTGCCTGATGACTAAGCATTTCGGGAGATGTTATTTTTTCCACCACATACCTGTTATTTGGGTAGAGATTTCTTCTTAATTCTCCAGCCCAAAAGAACAAACTACCTACTTCCTCTTGACTCATGGTCTGAGACACAGTTGGATGGGGAGTAGAATGGACTTGCCACAGAAAACCTTTTAAAGAGAAGACTGAGTATAATTGAAACACATAATAGAGTTCTACTCCATTTGCCAAAAGCCATCCTAAAGAGGGCTGATACAGTCTGTTAAATGCTGCTAATTATATAGTGGAGACACGTACCCTTGTAGACATGAAGTCAGAGAGCTCCTGCCGTCCCGGCTGCCTAGACCAATTTATCTGAGCAGTCACAGCAGAGCTGCTGGAACACCCCCGGCCGGGTCAACAGGGCCTGTGGGATGGCTCCTCATCCTACAAAGAACTTACCTGACTCAGGAATACTAAGAACCAAGTGAATTCCAAATTGTACACATATGTACACACATGTGAAAAGACACTAGGTGGCTATCAAGCAAGTCATTTCCCTGATCCAGAATCTCCTGGGTTTTCTCCTTATCCACTCCTCTCTCTTCTCTACCACTCACCTCCCAGCCCCTTACCCCCACCTCCTCCATGCCCAGACCCGCCTACTGTGCCTCTGCTCAGGCTGTGATCTCAAAGTCCACTGCAACCCACCCTACTTGCTCCTGCTGGCACCTGCAGCACTTTGGGCCGCAGATGGTGCTTTCAATCTTCTGATTCCACACTGCTTTATAATCTGAATTGATTCCACCCATGGCAGCCTCTCGAGGTCCTCCCAGACAGGGAGTGCCCTTCTCCTACCGTACCCATGGGGTTAGGTACAAAATCGGTGTTTGAAAAGACTGGCTGATCAACCAATATACTTGACTTAGAAATGGAAATTCAATGACCCCAGGCATCAGTAAGAGCAGCCATTGCCGAGCCTTCGTACCCTTGTACCATCTTCCAGATTCAGCATCATCTCCCTTGCATGTGATTTGAGGGATGCAAGTGGTGGCTTTCTCCTGCCCAAACAAATGTGCCTGTCTGGTTCACTAAAGGAAGGAATGACTGGCTTAGAGGTTTCTCTGTTGGAATGAGCACCCCTATCCCCCAAGGACGGGAGTGCCACGGGATAGCCATCAGGACCACACTGCAGTACAGCTACCATGCAGACCTGCCTGACCCCGACCCCCAGCCCCAGATGTGTGATAACGCAGGTGAGGACTTGCTGCCATCCACTTGGCTGCCAGGGACAGAGTGAGAACCACAGAGCTTATGGTGTCCCACACCAGATGGTCTACACTGTTTTGAAAGACGCTCCCTCTGAAGTCCAAGATGTGCTTCTGGGCCCTAACGGGACCACTTTCCTTCTACAAGCTGGAGGGGTTGATCCCCTGCTCCCAGCCCAAACACACACATTGTAAGGCTTGCCAAAACCCATGAAAGGGAGAAAAGGAGAGCCGCTGATCAAGACGGGACCCTGTACAAGGCAAAAATAAAAGGGGAGGGGTGGGGAGCACTTTGAGGAAAACAACTTAAAAACTAATGAGCTCTTGGGAAAGGAAGGCATTCACAAGAGAATCAGTCAATCAAGCTAGGTCTTCTGAGCACCTGTCAGTTGGGCGAGAGACATTGCTTGCGTGTCGTGCATACAGAAATGTTGACATGGACATGAAGATGCAGCATATATAAAAAAAGAAATGTTTGGGAAAACCCAATTTTAGCTTCTGACTCAGAAGCTTATAACCTAAGTGATGCTAATCAAATCTGAACCACTCTTCCTGAAGGCCTGCTGTGCTTACAAAACTCACTGTCAAGGTTTCTTCCACGAATGCCCATGACCTTGGGTCCAGTGCCCCATACATGTTTCTGTGTATGTACTTCATGAGCATCCAAGCGCTGCTGCCGGTCATTGGCATGGGGGCAGGTAATTTTCAATAGGGGCAGTCAGGGAAGACTTTGCAGGGGAGATCCAATATAAACTGGGTCTTGGTGAATGGATTAAATCTGGGCATGCAGAGCCAAGAAGGCTGGAGAGCTTTCCGAGGCAGAAAGGAGCTCACAATTTAGCAAAGAACTCAGGTGTACGTAGGCCCAATAACAACATGATGGATGCTCTCTCACCAGTACAGCGAAGTACGAAGGGTGTGCCGAAAAATGACAGTGAAGTCTGGGGAGCAGAAAGGAAGGCCCATGGTGGCAGTGCTATCTGAACTGGGCTTCGAGGAATGATTCATGTTAGATCAGGTGCTCTAAGGACATTCCAGGTACTGGAAGCAGAAGAGGCAAACACTGAAGCCCAAAAGAGCAAGTCAATACTTTGACATTGTTGAAGATCCATTTTCCTTGTACACGCCTCCACCTGCTCCTAACCCACAGTCTTTCCAATACAGCTAGACCATGAAGATTAATAATGATGGCAAAGGCAAGTAATAGAGTAGTTACTCTACTACTCTGCACACTAGAGTAATAATGCAGCTTTACTGGCTGTGACCTTCAGAAGCTTTATTATTCTCTGGCATCTCTAGGAAGATGATAAGGAGTCTTGAAAGTGCGGTTTTATTGAGATGAAAAAGGAGTTCTAACACGAAAAATAAAGTTCAGACAACAGAACCTGGAGTTTTATTCTAAACCATAGAGGGAATTTGGGATTTGCCGTAAGGAGAGTCCTTTTGTCAGGGAGAAAGTGGAATGACTCGTAGGGTAGGAAGAGAGATTTAGGGAAAAAAGAGTAGGTTGTAAAGAAGAACAGCTTCTACTGCACCTTCCTACCTCTCAGGGTCAAATCTCGTGTGTGTGGGCAGAGGGGGTAGGGGAACAGGGATGGGAACAGAGAATAAGGCAGAAATTGCATGGTGGGTTAATAAACTGTTCTCCAGGCATAGCCTGAGGAAGGCTGAGTCACTCAGAGAAGTCCCACCTGTGCCTCAGAGGCATAACCAATACAGCTGGGCGGCACTTAGCTCATCTTTGATAGAAGGAGAAAACACTAGTCTGAAAAACACTCGGCTTCCCAAGGCTCGAGCAAGAAGTTCAGAACATCTCAAAATTCCAACCTCCTTCCTTGCTGACCCCAAGAGCCAAGCAGATCAACAGTCCTAAAGTTAGAACATGGAGGCTGTTGGAAGTAGAGGCGTCGAGACTGAAGGGGTTGTGGCCAGCAGCAGCCATGCTGACATGGGACAAAAGCTGAGGAGCCACCCTATCAACAAGCAGATTCAGCAAGGACAATGGCCAATGAACAGACAGAAAGGTGGGACACCAGCAGCAGACTGTCTGAAGAGCTGAACAATAGCATTGGAGACCATCCCCTGTCACCCACAGATGACCTGTACTGCCCCCATCTGCTAGATGCCACCTGAGGGAGGAAAAGAGGAGGAGGCTTTGAAAAGCGGAGCATTTACTCCAAACAGGCCATCTGCAGAAGAGAGTTATCTTTGACTGGCAAGTTTAAGACCATCTACCTCTTCCCACGCCCTCCCAAAGCCAGATGGGGCTCCCGAGGGATTTGAAATTAATGATATGAAATGAAGTAAATGCAACTTTGTTTGCATAGTCTGAGTTTTAATGTGTGGGAGGTGGGAAAAGAGCAGCACATTGACGGGGTAAGGTCTGAAAGCCCACAGGGAACATGGTCTAAAGCAGCGGTTTGCTGGCTGACAATCACTCTGGGCTTTCTGCAGTAGAAATGCAGCCCCCAGACTCGCTAAATCAGAGTGCTCCAGGGGAGGCCAGGGAAGCTGCCTTTCAACAGCTCTCCTGTGACTGCAATTCGGAAAGCCCTGGAAACACTCGTACAGGCATTCACCTTGGACAGAACACCAGGTCCTCAGGTCTGAGGGAAAACACAAGTGCAGCGAGCGCCCAGCAACTGCAGGGGGTGCTGCAGTGAGTAAGGAGGCGGGACAGCAAATGGAGATGACTGGTAAGAAGTGGTCTCAACACACTTCGCTGCTCAGCAGAGATAGGAAGTAGTTATGCAGGTAACAAGGACCTTTGTCTTAACTTTCCTGGTGTCCTTTTTAACGCAGGAGTCAGGGAGCCTGTGCAGGGTGTAAGAATGGGCACATGGCGACTGCGAAGGGATAACTGAGTGGGAGCACGTTAGAGAAGTCTAGCAGAGCTAGGGAGGGCAGAGCCCACGGCTTAGCCCTGACATGAGACGACTTTCCCTCCACCCCTGGGCTGCGGTCAGGAGGAACTAACTGGCTGTGCGGAGAAGGGAAGCTTGGGAGTCACTGTGGCAATAACAGGTTGGGGGTCACCTAAGGGACGGTAAAGACATGTCTCACAGTGGGTCAGCTTGCCCTGGAAAATTTTAGCTCCCGTTCCAGTTAGTAGAGACAAAAACACCAAAAGGCTTTCTTCAGGGAGGGCTGCGGCAATTGGTTGGAATGAAAGGGGATTCCATGTTTTTTATTGTGCTCATGTATTATTCAGTTTTGGTTTTTATGAAATAATGTTCTTCTATAACCCTGTAGCTTTAAAAAAATACCCAAAGCATGTTATGACATTTTGGATTATATGTAAAATGTATAGTAATACTTTTGGATAATACACTTACCTTTGGAAGGAGGAAAAAACTATATAATGAACTATACATCTTGACCTAACAACAGCCTACACAACTGATCAAAAACATTATCAAGGAAGTAACCACAAATGTTTTAATGTATTATTACTAATTTACTAACTTGGTGTGTTTAATACTGTGTGCGCCAATATGCTATGTTCACTGTATCCAAACGATTACTGCTAGCCAATCACTAAAGCTCTTTGGTAGCACCGCACACTTTATGACACTCGGAACCAAATGTTTCTTTGTCTTGTCTGTTGCAAGTGTCCTAAAATAATATATAATTACAGTATATAAAAATTATTCATGAAAATGGTATCTAAAATTCTTTTTAACTTAAAACACCAAATTTTAAGTAGACCAACACAGATCTTTCGTATTGCTTAAAGCAAGTGAAATCACATTACATGTCCATTACGGCTTGCTGAATGGCTTAACGCATTTCAGAGATTTTTCTTACGACTTGTAATAGCTTTCTCCCACTGAAGGTGCTGTCAGGGAAGCTTCAAACACTTCCTGATGAATACACACGTATATCAACAGTTAAAAGTAGAAAAAAAATTACACCAGTGATTTTCTCTGGTTGTTTAATGCAAGTGTTTTTTTTTTGTTCTTGGTGGTGGTGTTTTTGTGTTTTATAACAATAATTGGTGTATCAGAAGGTTAAAAAAATTTTAAACATAGGCCCATTTACTGGGCTGCCGTTAAGACAAAATATTTGTTTTCTTAACATCAATGTGATCATCAAAATAAGCCATGTGGCCATTAAAGATGATTGTGGGGAAGGGGAGCCCATTGAAACACACACTCAGGGAGAAGTATGTCCAGTTCTCTGGAAAAACGTGGTAAAGACACGCTGGGCACACAGAAGTCGAAGGCTGAGGTCAACTCCACTTTCTTGGGCTGCCAAGCACAGCAGCATCACCGAAAGCAAGCCTCCTAACTTCCTTCCTTGCAGAGATTCAGGCTCTCCAGACAATTTTTGATTCTTGTAATATAGAAACAGGACAGATAATTGTGGTGTTTCCTTTTTTAAAATCTGTGCCAGTTACGACATACCATGATCAACCAGATTATTGCTAAAGCACTGTCATTGGTAAAGCTTCTCTACAGCACTCCACGCTTCTAAAAACGTCCAGCGCAGAGCACAGCAGGTGTGTAGCATCGCCGCATTTGTCAGCCCGAGAAAGGTTTCGGAAGTGGCATTAATGACTGTCAATGTTCATTAAGATTTCTATGAAGCAAATGCTTCTGTTTACCTAATTTATGAGGTCGATTCTGCTAGGTCTTGTACAAGCCAGGCGCAGGGTTTAGAGGGAGTGCAATTCCAGTCCTGCGACAATGACCAGGAGCAACGGCAATGAGGAACCTAAACGGCAGACATGAAGATCCACTCCTGTGGTTTTAACCCTCCTCCACAGCGTCTGTTAGAATAGGCTTCTACTTAATGCTCCGTGAAGTACAAACACTTGAACCTGACAGGCCCCAGCTTAGGGTCTCTCCAGTGTCTGCGCATTTCCCACTCTTCACTGGTGAACACGACAGTCAACACGCAGCCTGGGCACGGTGAGTTGACTGCATTTAGGGCCCAGTTCTTCACCCCTCCCGTGCCCTACCCCTTTGCCTTGTAACTGTAGTGCCTTTCCACTCTGGGCTTAGGCACGTGGCTTGTGTCTGGAAAGCTCTGGCCAGCAGAAGCATGCAAACCTGAAAGGGGCCTGCGAGGTTGGGCTCGGCTGCGGCAGCCCTCTGCCACCTCGAGAAAACATGCCTGGGCTAGCCGACGAGGCAGAGAAATGCGGAATGGGGCTGAGCAGCTCCAGTCAAGGCCAACTCCCCTTTCAGGACTCCTCAGGCATGGCTAGAAAACCCGCCCAGCGCCGCCCAGCCGAAATCATTGCTCTAACCCATCAACTACATGCAAGTTCACTGACACATGCCACTGAATCTCAGTGGTGGTCGTGCATTACTTTTCTCTGCTGCCGTAGGTTTCCATTTACTTGACCTCCCTCCCACCTCCTCTGAAAGGAGATGAGGCGGGCAAGACCTCCACTGTCGGCATCTCTGCGTGTTCCGTAGCCGCGGCAGCCAGTCATCCGAGCGCCTGCTTTGTGCAAGGTGACCGATCCCTCACGAGCGCTCGGGTAATGCCTCTAACCACCCTGAAGAGTAACTTCCTCATTTTGGGGAATTTGAGAAAATGAGGAACTTGAAGCAGATTAAGTGATTTATCTAAAGTCACCATAAATTGGCAGAATCAGGGCCCAAATCCAAGACCCCTGATTCTGAGACCAGCTACATTTTCCATTACATCAGAAATGATAACTAGGGCTCAAAACTAGCAGAATGTTTTTCTGCCCGAAGTCATTAAAGACAGAAATAAAAATCTTTAAAAAAGGCAATCGAGTTTTTATTCCATCATCCAAGATAACTGAAATATTTTACCATTACAGGGCTGTTTTCTTCAAGCATTCCACTCTTAGCATTCTTGTTGCTTAAATGGCCTTTAAAATATTACTATTCCCAGTTGAGAAACACCCGGCCAGAGACTAAACCATACAGACCCTCCACCATTTCCGTTTTATCTTAAAGGATTTTATGTTCAATATTCCTCTTCAGCCAACCACTAATTACTGTAAACTTGAAGATTAGTTGTTCCTTGGTGGTGACACTAATTAGGAAAAACTACACCTATACAAATATGTATTAGGAATAGTGGATACACCAAGTACGAACTCATTTTCAAAGGTGATTTTTTTTTTTTAAAGAATGGAGTAACAAGTCAGATTCTAAGACATCTCTGCGTTGTGTGATTTTGGTTCTGAAAAATGTTTAGAAACAAACCAATGAAATATTCTAAGGCAAGGCAGTACTTTAAGGGTTCCTTTAATTGCTGGGAGTTGTAGGGGTAGACTGGAAAAGAGGGAAGCAAGTCATAAGAACGAAGCTGACATTTTGGCAAATGAAAATCACACCATACAAGATACTATACAGACATGGCTAGAAAGTTTGAACTCCAAGTATAGTTTACCAAATCTAGCTTGATTTTAAAATATTTTTTATATTTGTTAAATTTTAAGCACAAGGATACTGGAATTATAGGATAGGAAAATGACGCTTTAGATAAAAAGTAGTGTAAAGCAGTTTGTGGGTGGTTGTCATTTCAGAACTTAAAAGCTGAGCTTTCCTTCCCTCGTATGCTCTTGATGCATGTAACGGGTAACAGAACATCTCCCCTTTAACAACTTCGCAGCATAGCAAAAAAACCACAGTGGTTTTCAGGCCACTAATTCTGTTACAGATGAAAGCATTCATCTATATAAAATTCAATTCCTTAAAAATGTGTTGTAACTAAGTATACTTTTTAAAACGGTGGTGGTACCACATGCTATTATTCAAGATCTTAATTTAAAAGTTGGAAGTAGCATGTGGTTCTTGGGTAAAACAAAGACACTTTTTTTTTCCAATATAAAAAGGCAACCTTAGGATATTTTTATTCCAAATGTTAAGCTAGGTTTATTTAAATCTTCATTGTCCCACTGCAGCCCAAACACAAAAACTGCACACCATCATGGCACTTATATTTAAAGTTGTGATCAAATATAGCTTAGAGATATGGTTTCTCATGAAAAACACTTGAACAAGATTTAAAACCAGATCGAATTCTAGTTTAAGTTCAAGACAGGTGGTCTCAATGGAGAATTGCTGTTAGGGCAGCGTTAAGGCCACTGATAATTGCTACTTATCAGAAAAACTACATATACACAAAATTCAGCACAGAATTTCAGGGATTTCTCTAGATTAATCATCTCCAGCTGTTAAGTGAGCAGAAGTTAAGTTTCACTTAATACACATATACATTTCAACACCTCTCCCTTAACCCCAAGGCATCAGCCCATCCTTGGCTGGGGGTATGGCTGCTATCCCCCTGTCCGTTGCTCTAGCTTGCCTGCTCAGCAGCAGTCTCATTGATTATGAAACCCAAGGTGTTATCTGTGGCTTTTACCTCCTGGAAACCTAGGCTCTATTATTAGATACGGGCTTCACGGTATCATCTACCTAGCTTGTGGTTGTCAGTTTTACTCACCATACACAGAAGTGGCTCAGGTCCAGCTTTCATACACATTCAGACCCACAAGCAAGGGTTCTGCTCCAAGACCTCATTCTGACTGGCTTGAAAAGTCCTTTTTGTCTGTCCCAATTCAACATGTCGTTGAAGGCTGCTTAAATGGTATTTTGTCCATGGTCTCACAGCACCACATTGTTCAGAAGCACCTCTCCCTCCCTTGTTGTATCTTTCTTAAATTACTTGAAAAAATGTTTAAGCGACTTTATTACCACGCAGCATGGAGGGGCAGAAGCAGCCAACAAAACTATTAAAGACAGATTGTAAAATGCCTATCTCCGCCTCATGTATTCCATAACCAATGATGCCACGTAGCTAGGACTGGAGCATCGTAACACATTCTATCCTCTTGTAGCTTCTTTAACAGCATGCTTTCTTAAAGTCTGTTTTGGCTTCTCACTGGACTTGTTACCCGTAAGCCTGATTCAATGTTCTTGCCCTCTAGTAACGTGGCCAAGTATTATACCTTCCTATGCACAAACTAGCTGACTGTTGCTTTTTACCAACTCACCATCAGTTTGATCGATTCAACCAATGTTTCTGTACCTGTTCTTTATAGCAGAAAATAGCTTTGTTACTTGCCCTTTTCTTTTGAATTCCTACATTTTGTGAATTTATTTTTCATACTGAACTCATCTTGTATGTTTTGATAAAAAGCATGAGTCTGTTAAAAAGGAAGCTGGACAACTGCACGGTGTGTCTGCTCTTGAGTAGCAAAGGAGCAGGCTCCACCCTTTGGTGCCACATCAGTTGGATACTAATATGCCTGCTTCCCAAAGCACTGATGGCTTTCAATCTGTTTAGAAGCAAGGAGGGAAAAAGGATTTACCAAGTGAGGAGAAAGCCCAAACATATTACCTAATACTTCTCCCCTACTCTCCAGCCCCTTGAGGAATACGTGCCGTTAGGGACCTTAGGGTTGTTACAGAAACCTCCCAGTGCAGATAACCAGTGTCGCTAACAGGCTGACTATCAGAAACGTTCCCAGGATGAGGTGACCGATGACAGAAAAGAATCTCTGCTAGTCTGTCAACTGAAGTGATGTTTTAAGTTCGACGTTGGAAGACTCCTTTTAGGGCACTTACAGAACGGTATGGTGTAGCAACTTCAGCAGAATTTGCTTAAATAGGTTTTCTACCGATACAAAATTGTTGATGAAACCCATGCTAGGCTCTGGGCTGTTCAATGCCAACCAAGTAGGGTAGTGTGTTTTAGCTTTTGAGGTCCTTTTTGTTGCATCCTAAAGCATGTCTGTTTTAAATGGTTTGAAGAAGAGTCTGCTAACCACAAAATTATTGCTTCATCCTAGGAACTGAGCTCTTACAAGGCACAAAGAACTCTGGTTGATCTGAAGTGTTTTTTTTTAAGTTTTTCAATTATTTCATGATGATGATAGAACTAATTATGACTACACTGTCCCACCTAATGTTTTCCAATGGAGTCCTCTTAAAAAATAGCATTTTTTTTTTTTTTTTTTTTTTTTTTTACTAAGAGTACATTCTGAGGTTAAATGTGAACTTTACCTTCTAGTCTGTTTTTATTTACAGTATGTGTATTGGACCATTAATTCGACACAAGCAAACTCTGAAATGAACTAAAATGCATATAACTTACCGGCACTGTGGGGGGGGTGCTGTGTATGTGTGTGGGGTGTATATTAAGCAACACATTTCTGTCTGCCAGGGCAGTGGGATTTCTTATATAACACCAGACTTAAGCAGTAAAAAGATGTACTCTTAATCATACTTCCATTAAGTAAAATATGCACAAGAATTTTGTTTCCATATAATTTAGGGCATGGATAAACAAAACAGAATCCCCTCCAAAAAAAAAAAAAAAAAAAATCAATTTTAAATCAAAACCAATGAAAAAACGTAGCCCCATAATAACATCGTAAACAACTCAAATGGCTTTTTGTTTTAATTCTAGGAGACATGTTTGCCTTTCAAAGGTGACAGTACTGTTAACACAGGTGGAGAGCAAATAAGGTAAAAAGTGAACGCACATACAGACACACACAGATACATACAAAAACTGATCAGAAATCACAGAACAGTTAAGCGATGTTTTCTTAAATAGAACTATTTTTGTACTTTAAATAGACTAAAATATTTGGTGTGGGTGGGGGAAAAGGAAATCAGTATTTCACAATTTTAAATTGCAAACCAGCTGTAATAAAGCCTCAGCTCATTGTTTAATTTTTAAAAAATGGAACCACATCGTACTTCCGACAATCACAGGATTCAAGGCTTACAAAGAACGCGGCTACCATCTACATCACAGTGCACAGCGGATGCAGTCTGAGGACGACCACAGGGGAACAATGCATCTGCACCCCTCTCACCGCATCACAGACCGGATGCCGTGTTAGAAAACCCTCGCCCGTGGCTGGTGTTCTGGCTGGTAAGCACCGAGGGCGGGAGGCTATTGCAACTGAGGGCACTGCCCAGGCTGGTTCAGGACATTCAGCTCGTTCACCCGCCAGTGGCTGATGCACTTAGTAATCGCAGTACAACATTTACAGACAATATATATATATAATACCACATTCTGGCTTTTTGAGCAGGAGAGTCTGGGGAATGTTAGTGGAGGACAGAATATCAAAAGCCATATTTTCCCTCAAGAGAGAAGAAATCCACACCACCATCAGTTTCCACTTTTTGTCGGATAATCTTTAACCCCATAAAGACGTGATCGGTACTTACATATACACATGGGACCTGAAGAACTTAGCTCTAGTTGCTTCTTCTCTACCTCATTAAACCACTAGTTACCTGCCTTAGATTTCTGCTGGTCTCACCACCACGCTGGCACCGTTAATTATTGTTGTTTGAAACATCACATTCCGTCTAGTCATGATCGAAGGACACACAACCACGTACCAGAAACAGTGGACACAGGGCAGTTGAATTCCATAACTAATACTAATCTAAGGGCGTGAAGGGAAAGCACAACTGACTAGGGTCATCAGCTCCTCCAGGGTGCCTTGGAACTCCCTGGGTTTAGTGCTGAAGTCCCGCATCCAGGAAATCCCCAGTCCCAGGCACACCAGGGTAGCTGCTCACTCACTCTTCCTCACTGGTCTCTTTAGAGAAATGATAAAAATTTTCAAGAGCATGAGGCTACTACCTATGTGGGCGTCAGCTCAAAAATATCTTTAGGACACTTGCTAATGGCTGATTCCTAGGAAGCCCATAAATATCTTATTTAATGGTGTCAACTTTAAGAATAGTTGGCAGTGCTTAGGCAAATTTGTGAGCAGTGTATAAAAGTTCATCCTTGCAAGCTGTTCCAGACAAATCCTCTAAAGATTCTGTTTTTGTCCAGTTATACCATATTTTACTGTACCTTATTGAAATTTTCAGAGCTAAATGAATAACCCAGTTTTGTGTGTCTTTGCATATTTTCTTTAAAGGTAAAAACACTTATTGCCAACTACTTCCCACATTTTTGCTTCATATATTGAAAAGAAGACTACCAACTGGAGATACTTCCTCAGATTACAAAGGCCCTGAATTATGTTACTTTTAACTGTGCTCCACCAGAAGGTCTGGCCTTGGGAAAGCTGGCAAAAAAAAAATACTCTCAGACATAAACATCTCTATCTTGCCTACCACGCTGTGGTCTAGTTCAGCAAGCGCAAAACTGCTTTCATCTTAACCTCCGTAGTTTTTCTTGTTTTGCACTCTTGTATAAAAACGGTGTCACAGCTTCACTATCACTAATAAAAAGATAAAAATATTTATGCCTTAAAGGCCAGGGTCAAAAAAGCAAAAAAAAAAAAAAATGAAGCCTGAGGTAAAGATTGTTTAAGAAATGACCAATTTGGGTGTTGCATTTTGCCAAGAAACAGTATTAAAAAAAAAAGTTTTAAATCCATGCATGCTGTCTACTTGCTACCATATATGTGACAATTACTTCTCCCAATTTAAATTAATCTGTGCACATATTAGTTACATAAACCAGCAAATGACTACATTCTTAAAGCAGGTACATACATTCATTAAGAAAAAAAACCCTACTCTTTCCCACCAATATTTCTCTTCTGTTTGAACAATCCAAGAATGTCAATTAATGAAAGTGATAAACAGGTATTTTCTTAGGGACTTACTCAGAAAAGGAGAATCTCTTTAGAAGAGACTTTGGTAGGGCTTCTATTCCTACAGACAAAGGCTCAGAACCAACTCTAGGCTACAGCACTGTAAAGGGTAGAACTTAATATAGAACCAGAAATGTGGCAAGTTCTCTAGTGACTAACATTGTAAAATAGCCAAAAGCTTTAAAGCCACAGGGAGAAAGAACAGTAGAGTGTGAAATGGAAAATGTTATTTTTATAATTCTAAAACTTTAATTTTGTTCTTAAATCAATCTATTACGGATTTCATGATCCCATAAATTATCATCTTTAATTAGAAATAGAAAGTAAATCCCTATCCCCAACACAAAAGACCAAACTGGAAATTTTGGAGAAATTAAAGAGCTTCCTTCTTCTTCTTCTTCTTCTTTTTTTGGAGGCTAGGAAAAACATCATTTTGGGGGATTTTTTTTTTCAAGAAAAATCTGACAGTCCTTTGTGTACAGCGCATGAACCCTCTCCCTCACATCATCAGCAGCATTATTCTCCCAAGGGGGCCTCTTATCTAAACTAATGGTAAATTCTGAGTCTATTATGGATCTCACAGCAGCAAAACAGTTTCTATTGAAATGAACGGACATCCTCTCTCAGTCAGAGATGGCCCGAAAAACTTTGGAAAACCTGTTGAGCACAACTAAGAAAATGAGGTCTGCACCGTCTTCAGGCTACCCTTAAAGACAGGAGAATTTAACGTGGTAGTGGCACTTCCCAGGGTATCTTCAGCAGCCACTTTGCACCAAAATGGAAAAGAATTAAGGGCAGGGGGGTAGGGGACCACAATCTAACATTAAAAAACAAGTTCACCCTAACTTAGTACCTTTCAGAGGCCAATGAATGTATAATAATTTAGTGAAGGGGTAATATGGCAGAGCCTTATTTGATACTGATAAATTCCAGTTATGATTCTTAATTGTCATGCTGCCTAAAAATGGCATACTAACCGAGCCACCACACTGGCTCTGGCAGAATAGAAAAGAAGTACTCTGACGGTCTGTCTACGACAGGAAAATGCCTGCAAGCAAATTAAGAACTTTTTACTGAAATAACAGGAGCATTCAACATTTAAAAAAATATATGAGAAAAATGATCCCTACTGTTAAGGTTTTTCTATGAGTACATGTATGTATATATAAATCCACACACATTATATACTTTATTTCCTACTAAAAAGATTTAAGGCAGTTGTTCTATCTACAAAGCTAGTTCTAATATCCATGACAAAACAATTCCTACCCAAGAACTTTCGTGAACATGTCAGACAAGTTGTTCTTCTCATAAAGGCCGTCTAGATCTACTGCAGTTCACATTTCCCAGCGGAGGCTACAAACACCAAGAGATCGTTTGTCCTTCAAGCCCCCGACGTAAAATGTAGTCTGAACAAACTATTCCCGGAGAGCTTGAAAAGGAAGACCTAAAAAGAACTCAAGAGCAGGATTCTGACCACCTCCAGAGACCACACACTATCGTTACCACTTTGGACTGAACTACGAACAACAATCCAATATGCTCCAAGGTGGAAACGGGACAAGTGTTGTAGGAGAACCGGTGGCTGCCAACTGCCAAAAAAGGTCTAATCCTAAACGTGAGTTCAAATAAAATATGATAATTAATGCTATTTGCTAGTCACAAAGACATTAAACTGGAAAGAATTTCCCCTCTTAATTAGCCAATCTGAATATCAAAGTTCATGAAGAAATTAGAACCCTGGGTATGAACAGCACCATCCTTTTTTTGGTCTTTAGTAACAAAATCAAAGGACAGAAACATTCTGATGGATGCAGATAAAGCACGGTTGGCAAGGAAGAGGGCAACCAACAAAACCACTAGAAACACATGTCAAGAGGAGAGAGAATAAAATTCAGCTGACAAATATGGAGGATTTAGCAAAGTAAAGCTCACGGAGGAAAGAAAACAGAAAGTAATTTATGTCTTGACATCAATATGTTATATCAGAGTGAAAACACAAAGACCTTGTGTTTCAATGTCCATAGACTACCCGATTATCTAAAGAGTAACGGGGGCAGGGAGAACGTGGAGGGGGACAAAACCTTCAGCTATAAAAGCAAAGACAGATTTTAAGTACAGGGAAGACTATCTTGTGTTGCTTTTATCCTGCCATCCACCAGACCAGGAGGGTGACTATTATTGAATGAATGTTCCAAGTCATAAGTTATTAAAAAAAAAAAGACAAAGATCCTAAAGATATATTGGGACAGCTTTTGGAAGAGGTAGAGAAGCCAACTGAGTATATATACTCTTTTATTTGATTTCAACTAGCAAGAGACTAGACTGATTGTTTTTCACCTTCAAAGTTTTAGTCTTGATGAAACTGACAATCAAGGTACAAATAAAGTGAAATTACATTAACTTTTACAAAGGAGAAAATCTGACAATGTTTCAAACATTGATGAATCAAGCAAAACTGGATATAGTTCAAGGTGTATTCAACCCTAGATATTCAACAATTTGCAAACGTGTACTTGAAACACAGAATAAGACTATTCAGCTTTCAAGAAAAACTAGGCAGAATTTCCTTCCTGCAGAGTGACAGGTCCCAAGACAGAAAGTAATCCCCATGAGACTAGGCACAACCTGAGGGTCAAGACCAAATCCCAGTCACTGCTTTATTACTCAATGCCTATCCTAGTGTCTGGGTAAAGAACAGGCGTCAATAAATATTTCTTGAATGAATGCATGCCATAATGTGCAATTAGTATAATTAGTGTAGTTCGAACCTAACCAGCAAAGCTTCTTAAAGTGAGGTGAGAAAAGAATGCAAGATTATTCCAAAAAGTGGTCCAAAATCCAATTTTTTCTAATTTTAACTAGTGGTTATAATGACTTTTCAAATTTTTTTTCTAAGCAGTAAAGTGTTTTGTTACTTATTTTTAATCCATGCAGAACTCCAACATAAAATGAAAATGAAGCTGCCACTGGTTAGAATCAGTAGGAATGCCATCAGTCTCCAAGTGCAACCTGAATCCACTATGAAAATCACCATTCATCTGCATGTGACAGACAGCGTGGTCATTCAGTTCTCATGTTGTGAAGTTGAGGAAATTACTAGCACTGTGAAGGAATAATGTTGTTAATTTAAATACAGACAAAATTTAACAGAGAGATCTCATCACTAAGAAGAATGAAAACCCCTACAAAGGGGATAAAAAGGGAAGGGTCAACATTAATAGGCCATTACAGACAAAACACAATGCAAAACAGCATCGCATCAAAAAAACAAATGTGGAAAATCTGCTGGTTGGGATTTCTACTTGGGAACTGCCAATGATGCTCTTTTGTGGAAATATTCCAAGAAATTTAAATTGTAAACAGCCCAGCAGAGAGTTGTATATTTGGGGGCCTACCCTGAACATGAAGAAGAGAAGCAAAGAAGTGCTTTTTGGGTTTAACATCTTCAAAGAAACTCTGGGGAGGTGTCGTTAAAAACATCTCTATCGCTGCTGTCAAACGAGCTAATTCTGTCTTTCTGTTCACTACAGTAGTCCTCCATGGTCCGCTGTTTTGCCTTCTATGGTTTCAGTTACTCCTGGTCAACCATGGGTGGGAAATTCCAGAAATAAACAATTTATAAGTTAGAATAACTTGAAAAGCAAACATGACCACGACCACTAAATACATCCACACAAATGTAGTCACCACCATGAAATCCACTGCCCAACAGGTATGGCTGCTGGATGCAGTAGGTGCTTCCTAAGAGCTGGGTCCCGGCTTCATGGTGCGCAGAACACACCGTATCTGTGGGGCTGTGATCCACTCCTGACGCTGCAGTTGGCCCTGCTTCACTTAACGTATCAACGCAGGAGTAAGGACCTTCCACCAGTTTCACAGTTGTTCTCTGCCCCCCAAACTTTTCCCAAGTTCTGAAGTAAACACCTACAAAGGGCAGAGGCTCCCCTGGTTATCTCCAGCAGATCCGACCAGTGGTAATAACTGGGACACTTACTCAAATCACATGAGGCACTGTAGAAGCAGTAATCAGTGGGCAGCAGGAAGCCTGGAAGCAAGCAGCCAGACACTGCAATGGTGTAAACTTGCCAAGGCAGATTTAAAGAAGTGGTTAAATGGTGCTGACCAGGTGATACGAATGACACACTTTACAGCAAGGGCTTGAGGAACAAGAAACGTTACTGAGAATGGCACAAGAAGCAGCCTGTCACAAAATAAGGCCACCTTCAACTATTATAAATTGTAGAACCATTCTGATCCTCAAGTTTGGATCTGTGTAGAGGTGTTTATATAAAGAATTAATATCTAATGCTGAGTTTCCTCTAACATAAGCCTTTGCATTTGATTCCATTCTCTTTGCCAGGCTCTCCACACAGCCTGCTCCTTTCTCAAGCCGAGTGTTAGCTCGAGCATCCCTTCCTTGGAGAAGCCTTCCCTCTGTTACGCTCTATCTGATTTATTTCCTTCATGGACAAGGAAGCTGAGTACGGGTTATAATAACTACTGTCTCAGCAAAGAAGGGGACCATATCTGACTTGTGCACCTTTACCCAAAAGCTAAAAAAGTTTCTGGCACGTATAGCAGTAAACAATAAATATTTGAATGAATTAAAAAATTTACATGTTTACAATAACACATACAGGTACACACAAATACTGGAAATGAGGAATAACTAACAGAAAACAACGAAATGCAGAAAATACTGAAAATGACACCTGCAGAGACAGGTGAATATGGTTTCAAGAACAAGTACCTAAAATACGTATCTTCAAAAGTATAAAAATTTATGAGAAGGAAACCTGGAGTGGTTGTTTTTCATTTCTACCGAGAGGCAAACAAGTAATGTTACACAGCAGTGACTTAAACGTTAGACCTAAGAACTCCTTGGCGCAGAACGGACTACCAATGGGGCCCCTGGACCCTCCTCTCCCTGCAGAGCATAACACATGGTTGGTTCTAATAGTCAACCGCACAATCAGGATTAGTTAAGAAGAGCTCAAATTGTAGGTAATTGTAAGTTAAAAACAGTTGCTGAACTGCTTCTCTCCAAACTTTTAAAATTCTAGATTAATAATTATGTAAAATAAAGAGATTTTATAAATTGAATACAACATACTTTAAAAACAGATGGCCCCTATCTGCTGCTCATGCCTCAGCATCCCTTTTCTAGCATTCCGCAGGAGCAATTACATTTATAAAAGGTCCATTCATAAAATAATCTAAAACAAGTGAAAAATCGAAGGACACTAGGTCTGCTTTGAAATATTTTAAAATATCTTTTAAAAAAAGTGTTTTTACATCTACAGATTGGCTTTAAGAAAGGGAAAAATACACTGAAAGAATTGCGCATATCCCTGAAAATAATTCTACTGCTACCTGTGTGTCTCTTTTATGAGGTGCAAAGGTAAATCAATAAACTGCCAGGTCACACCAGTCAGGCAGTATCTGTTGAAATGTGGTGTAAGACAAAGCAACTTCCTCCATAAGAATTCTTGTTGTGGCCCGGAGGTGACTGGTGCTGGCGGTATCAGTGTGACCATTATTGGCAATGGATGTCATGCTATGCTGTTTTGGTGTCAGGACATAAGTAGGAATGGAGGTGAGGCTTGGAGAGATTTTCTGCGAGGCTTCCTTGTAAGAGATTTAGCAGTACACAAACAAATCAGTAAGAATAAATGTTTAAGACCCACTGAACACATTAAGATCAAGGATTTCAAAAGTTAATCCACTTTTCTTCCCCCAAGAGTTTATTTTTGGTAAAAGGCAGAAAAATTAGTTTTTCTACAAGGGAACTCTGCTTCTAAATGATAATTTGAAAATCTTGATATATATTATATATTAAAAAAGACACACAAAAATAACGGAGAAGTGGGAATAACAGATTAGGTACTGTAACTTTATAAAGGCTTGCCTAAATCAAGAAGCAGCACACACGCCTAATTTATGCAAACTAAAAATGGATATAAACAGCACAATACTGTGATACTGCATCATGATACATTACCTGTACACGTAACTACTACTGTTATTAATAAACCTTTGGGACATTCAATGTTATGCCCAAGAAGACATCAGTAAGTCTTTAAAATCTTCTCTTCCTCCTTTATGGGAGGATATTTCTAGACACTAAATTTCCCATCTAATATTTGAATACAGGAAACTGATTCCACAAGGTGCTTTAATTGATGAGACCTCAAGTGCTGTTTTCTTGCTTGAATTTTTGGATATAAACAGTCCATGGGGACCACACACAAATACTATGACAGAAGAGTTGTTACATAAGTCTTTTGATGGGACCTGATTGGTGATGAAGCTTTATGACATGCTTGAGCAACGCACTGAAGGGGATCCCATCTGAGTTAATACTTTGTCCAACCACTGTAGAGGTCCATTCAGATGAAGTTCAATCCAGCAAGGAGTGCTCGTTACCGTCTGCCTTCTGTTTAAAAGAATACAAGCAAACAATTATGAAATTAAAAGAACATGACTATGTTTAGCTAGATGCACTAATAAGAATTCAGATAAAGTAAAAGGTTGCATATACTGAAACCTAAATTCTGCTGAACAAGTGTTAAGTTTGGGTATCTAATTATTTTGAAAACTGCTTTATCCTCAAAGTCTAACAAAGTATTTCCAATGACTTTTTTCTTTTAAAGAGGCTTATAAAAAACATTCTTTACCCTCAAATTACAATTAGTAGGGTGATCTTACTATTTACCATCCAAAAGGGGAAACCTTACAAGAGAATGTAGTCACTACTAATAATCATGCCAGGGCAAGAGACATAAACCAGGACTGTCCTATGCTAATGGGAATACATAGTTACCCTACTTATTTATCAACCAAAGAATAGAAGATATTCAAATACCAAATGAAGTCTAAATGGAACAGGGTTCAAATTTAAAGAATACTAAAACAAAATTCTAACCTAAGCTTCTCACAGAATATTCAGAGCTGTAGTTCCACTTTCCCAGACAAAGCCAACAACATCCCTTTCAGCAATATCATGCAGACTTTTAACAAGAAACACCCTTAGTAATCAACAAAAAGGGCAACTGTTTGGGAATCACAAATTGTTCAATGACATCCTGTCACTTCTATGTACTGAATTTTAGTTCTGTTTTACTTAATATACAGTAAGTCAGCAAATCTACTTGTTTCTTCAGCGTGACAGCCCTTCACACATAAGAAAAGGCCATTATCACACTCCACCTCCGAGCAACATATACTCAGTATAATTTAAAGCTGTATTTCAAAGGATGTGGTTTTTTGGAGCAGAGGGTGTCAGTGCCCCACTATGAACTTCAGATTTTTCAGTGTTCTCTAGACATCCTCCACCTGCAGGGGCCTGCACTTACCTGCCCGAGAACTTCTTGGCTCTGTTCAGGTACACGGCAGACCAGAGCACCAGGACTTAACACCCCCAGGAGCGGCCCTCACACAACACAGGAACTGGCATTTAAATGCCCAGTTTCCTTTCCCTCTGGGTGGGATCATTCTGTATGTTTTCTACCACTTTCCAAAGTTTTTCTAAGGGAAAAAGCTAATGAGCCTTGCACTCTATCAGATGGATTAATAATGATATTGGCTGCCTTCCCTCTCCTACCTCACTTCCCTACTTCCTCCTTCCTTACCAGTGCTTCTTCCATTTCCTGAACAAACTCTCTGCACTTGAATCCCTGTCTCGGGGTCTGAGACACTACACATTCTGATACACGATCATTCCTAAAACATGACACACGCAACGTAACAGTCCCGAATCTGATCTGTACAGACTCTCTGCCTTGCTCTGATCTAGACTGTGTGTTCCCCTGTGCACGGCACACGCCACAGGTCCAAGAGCTACAGGCAAGATTGACCCTTCTCATCTTCCCCTCCGCTCTTTTCATTGTGTTCTTCACACACAGTCCTGCTTTTCATGGCTCCCTTGTATCAGGCCTTTGGTAGTAATTTTGCCAAAATGTCTTTTGATTTTGCCACTTGCTGAATTCTGGACATTTCCCAGTTTGTTTTCAATCCTATGATTTTATTATTACATTAGTTTAACCCTCATGAGTAATTCTTAATCTAGTTCACCGAAGGGTAGAAATAAGTAAGTTTAAAGCTATCGCTATTTCTGTTTGGGCACAAAATTGCACCTGAGGCATTATCCATCCCACTACCTGATTAGTTACTCCAGTACTGGTTCACTCATTTCTCAGTAAAATAGGAATTCTTTACACATCTATATTTCCTTTTTACTATGTTTCTGACTTTTATGCTAGGAATCGAGCTGGAACTAAAGAAATGGAGAAATATTGATAGTTTTAGAAATCCAACCATTAGATCTACCTCCTCAGCTCCAGTGTCATCAAGGATAAAAGGACAGTTCACAGACATGAGTATCTGAAGTTATTTTAATCTATAAATGTTCAAGGAAACTTAGTTATCCGAAGTAGGTGCACCTGCCTCCACACCCATAAAACCATATTATATTCTACTGCTTCTCATAATTATAGATTTTAAATTATCTCTGGGTGAAAGAATGGCAGAGTCCACAGTCAATGAAGAGCACTATCTCTCTACAATTAAAACTGCTCTTAGCAGGAGACCTATAGAAGATAAACATGGAATTTTCCCTCACCTATTTAGTCCACATTTAATTCAACTGAATTTCTACAATGTTCTGTAACAGTCTAATCATTTGAAGGGAAAAATAAAGGTCTGACCTGAAAACTTGATTATCAGATAGTTACTGATGGAATCTAATTTTAATATCAACTCAGGTCGCTTCAAGTACAAAGGAAAAACAACAACTCAGCAGTCTTTAGAGGTATCACATCTCAAAAAGCAAATGATTAGCAGGGGTGTCCAACTTGCGGCCCAGGCCGCATGCAGCCCAGGACTGCTGTGAACGCGGCCCAACACAAAATCATAAATTTACTTAAAACACGATAAGAATTTTTTGTGATCATGTGTCGCAATGTATATAACGTGTGGCCCAAGATGACAACTCATCTTCCAGTGTGGCGCAGAGACGCCAAAAGGTTGGACACCCCTGGAAACAAACTGAACTATAGCAAAGTCACAAAATGAGTTATCCGACTAATATAACATGGATAAAACAGTGAGAAGCCTTCATTCTAAGATAAAAAAATATGTAACAATATATTTTTATGAAAGTATTCAACCAGCAGACCTCAAATCTCACTATTTCAAAAATCATACACCTTACACTACTTGTTTAAGATCAGAAATCAAGTCCAAATGAAATGCAATAAATTCTGAAGAAGGGCCCAAGTTGAGGAATAAAACAGGAACATTATTGCTACACTATACGAATGTCTTCTGAAGCAGGCATTCAGAGTAAGCAATATAAGCTGGAGAAAGATTAAGTATTTTACTTATGATTCTATTCTTTAATATGCTGAGGAAGTCCTCCTTTTCTTTGATGTGGAATCCAAGCTTGTGTAATCTATCTTACCCCTGACAACAAATTTGCTTTTGTAAAACTCAATTATGTAACTGTTACCACTATCTTCAGAGAAGGTAAGAGTCTAGGAGAGCTTTCCTCAAGTCTTGTCTCCACCACTTACAACGTGTCCTTGAGGACATTTTCAAATCTCTTCTAAGCCTATTTCCAAATAAGTATTAGCCTGAACCATTTTTTTATTCACAAAGACTACAACCTTATTAAAAAAAAAAAAAAAAAAAAAAGAACAGTAACAGAATTCTTAGCAGTGCTGAAAGGCACAAGATACTGCATTTAAAACACAGCTTATTTCCTGGCACTAACAAGTACCCCTTCTATTACTGAATAAAGTTCCACTTCTTAATCTTATATTCAAGTGGTCTCAGCTTACTTGTTTAGCTTTATTCTTCTGTATTTTCTATACTCCAGGCAAACTGAACTGCTATTTTATTGCCAGAATCGTCACGTGCCATACCCGCACAGCCACGACTACTAAAATACTACACATCTTTTAAAATCTACGTGATCTCTACATTCTTCACCAGAAGCCCCAGTGAAAACATCTCTCCTTCCATGAACTGACATGATCCTTCCAATGTACCCCTTTCATGCTATCAAACAATCTGTAGGTATTATGTTATAGTGTGTATCTATACATGTTTCAATTCTATGTTCTACAATGTCAGCACAGGAATTTGCAATATTTTCAATCTATGTCTTCAACTTTCTTTTGTTATTCCACATAAAGATCTGTTGACTCCATAACCTCAATGAAAACAAATACATGTGAACTCCAGAATATGCAAAGAATGAGAGAAGAAAGAATTACATTATGGAAATTTAAGAGTTGAGTATGTATTTCATACCGGTATTCTGCTCCCCACCCTTTCACAAAACTCATTCTTATGGTGCACATTCTAGTTAGCTGATACACGGCTTCAAAACCCTGATTAACAGACTGAGCCAGAAGAGCAGCAAATTCCTGGTTGTTGAAGATCTTCAGATTACAGCCTAGGATTGAAAAAAGTAAAACAAAAGAAAAAAAATTGTGTAAAAAGAGTATGACTGTAACAAAATAATTTTAAAAGGGCTACAGATACTAGAATACGAGCATGCAAATCATCTCCTGACTCCTAAAATTAATAGTAAGCAGAAAAGCTCAGCAAGTTGATATGATAGGTTTATTTACATTGTTGTACCCATACCTGGTGGAATTTTACACACTGTTGCAGGGTGCCAGCCGTATCTCTGATTACAATTGGGGCTCTGCACAAAGATTGCACTATCACTTAGGCACTCAGCAAAAACTTCCCCACCTATGTAATATAAGCGTACTCCTCTTCCTGAAACAAAATACATACGGAATTAGTTTTATAACATTTACTATTTCAGCATGACTTTGGAAGAGTCTTCTTGGAGAAGACTAACATAATATAAAGTATTTAGATATTTTCCACAACTATGCTTTTCTGAAGTCTAACTTTGAAACATACCACACTGTATATTTCCCTAAGTATTTTTAACAATGATTTTTATTGATTTGTAAAAATAATACATGCTTATCAAAATTAAACAATGTAGGAAAGTACATAGAGAGTAAAATAAAAGGTTTCATACAAATTATATAGTTTAAAATAAGGAAAAGAAGTTGAGTTAATTTTGAAGGAATTAACTAATGCTCAAGAGAAATATGCCTTCATTATAATAAATAGTATTTCCTTAAAGATCCCACTGAAGAAAAAAGGTAATAAAAATCATTGGGAGGTTAGAGAAAGGGAGACTATCTTTGTCGGGCTTGACTTAACCAGGGGATGCCATTTAAAAGGTACTGGGCTGTCCCTGGTGAAAGTGATTCAAAGAGTGAGAGAGAGTCAACACCAGAGACCCCCAAAGCTCCCTATGAAGACGGAGGGGGTCACCTGCAAGAAACACAGGTGGACTCTAGATGCTGACGGCAGCCTCTAGCTGACAAGTCTGTGGGAAATGAGGACCTCAGTAATACAACTTCAAGGACATAAATCTACAACAATCACATGGTTGGACAAGGACCTGAAGCTCCAGATGAGAAGGTAGCTCATATGACACCGTGATTTCCCCATGTGAGACCCTGAGGAGACTCCTAAGCCATGCCTGGAGTTTTGACCCACAGAAACAGAGATGTGTTGCTTCAGGCTGCTAAGTGTTTGGCAGTATGTTACACAGCAAAAACAACAGAAACAAAGAAAAAAACCCTAACATGTGTGTGCCATGTATAATGAGCTCCCATGTATAGCGTGCACTCATGTTTTTGGCCCAAAGTTTCCAGAAAAAAAATGTTTTAATTTTTAGTTCAATTTTTAATTTATATTTAGAAACAAAACTGATTATCGTATTCCAGAGTATTAATTTGCATATGGATATTGTTATTGCTTTCTAGAGTTACACTTTTAACACATAAGCATAAATAAGAGGATTAAAAACATTTATATAGATACGGAATTAGTACCAACCCTGTATAATGCACGTTCTTATTTTTCCCTCAAAAATTTGGGCTAAAAAGTGTGTACTATACATGGCAAAATACTGTAATAAAAGCACAAGCCAGCTTTAATACATAAATACAAAATCTGGTGCTCTGGTGTTCTCTTAGGGCTACAGAAGACTTTTTTTTAAAAAATCACAGACTTGACCATTATGAAAACGTTAAAATAATCATGTACTTGACCATCAGGAAAACATTACTGGTAAGTCTAAAGAAGTAGAGATTTTTTTTCAGGCTATATTCTTTTGATCCAATAATTACCGCAGCCTTAAACTCTTCAGAAATGAACATGGTAGAGGAAATCTGTTAAATTTTTATGCAGAACCCCAATTAAAACAGAAAAAACAACCATTTTAGCTAAAGTAGGGTGGATATGCAGAAGCCTTCCTCATCTACAAGACACCCTGGTACCCTAACAAGATTATGCAAAATGTATAAATCAAGCAAGATTTGAGAAATTCCACATGGAGCCAACAGACCTCCTCTTACATACCTGACATCTGCACTATCACACTCACTCTTTAGTGCCCGGCATTATTTATCAGAGGAGGTGATGGTTCATTAGATGGAAACAAGGAAACTATTGTTAAAGGGAGTTATTTTAAGGTGATGAGAACTATGTTTAGTTACATCAGTAGTGCTCAAATATTTTTCTACCTCAGAAAAAAAAAAATACTGAAGACCCCAGGAGTTTTTGTTTATGTGAATTACATCTATGGAAACTTACCATACTAGATATTAAAACTGAGATTCAAAAAATTTATTAATTCACTTAAAAATCAAATAAATCCACTATATAGTAACATAAATAACATTTTTATGAAAAAGAGCTCTTCTCCAAAGGAAAAAAAAAGAAGAAAAGAAAAAGTGAGAAGAGACAGTAGCAATGTATTTTTGTAAATCTCTTTAATGTCTGACTTAACAAAAGAGAGCTGGATTCTCATCAGTCTATATTTAATATCTTGCAAGATCATATGCCATCTAGCCTCTGAATACTTCACTATATATGTGACAGAAGGGGAGTAGAAAAGGCACAGCATCTTAACACCATTATGAAGCTAGTTTTCACCTTACAAACTTGCTGAAAGGCTATGGGGACCACCCCATTTTTGAGATCCCCTGAATTATTTTTTGAACTTCATTAAATGACAATTCTTGTTTCAGATATCTTGCTTTAGATTAATGTGAGATTTAATGTATGAACTCACTGGAGGAGGGAACAAACAGGAGATCTAAACAAACTGGAAAAAAAAAAAACAAAACCCCAAACCCCTGATCATTTGTTGACAATATAACCCTAAAATCTGAACGTGACTATTTTATGACTGGTAGAGCCTCAGCAAGGTCAAGTCATTTTCACACCTATTTATTGAAGAACTTCCCAGTATCACGGGTGCCAAATAAAGAGAAGTGGAAGAGAAAGGTTTGCATACGAAAGGATCAACAGCATCCACTAAAAGAAATGAGGCTGTGCACTTACACTGAGAGAGAAGGCAGGCTTTCCTGCACACAATCTCTTGATGTGGTAAACCACATAATGCTCACATTATGAGTATATGGTACTGGTTTTTCACACAAGGAGAAAAAACATACCTATGTGTCTTCTTGTCATTTCCACTGTAGCATTTCGGTTGACGTTGGAGAGTAAGCCTAAGCAGAACCTCTCTGAATTTGATGGATCTGTGAAGCCATCTACAGTGAGTGAGGGTTGTGACGCATGGAAGGTTTCTCCAACCCTTTGGTTTAATTCGTAATAGGCTATTGAACACCAAAATGCAGGTTCTGAGTAAGTAACTGGTTGCAAATCTGGGGGGGAAAACCAAACCCATAAGAGCAAGAAATGTTGTGTGAACAGTTCAAGCTAAGGACAGACTGAATATTATCATCTTTACATGCTCCATGCCAGCCCATCCTGGCAACGGCTCAGGAAGTAGACCTAACATCTACATCAGGAATTCCAGTTTTCATAGATCATAACAGATCCTCAACGTTTTCAATTCCCCCCACCTCATTAAGTCATCCAATCTTCAAACCTTTTTTTTAAAGACTTTATGGGGACTCAGTTGTTCTCCTAGTAATTTTACACTAGTTCCCATTCAAATAGAAAACCACTATAGGTAAAGTAAGTCAATTTGCATTATTAAAGCTAATTTTTGGTAGCATAAAGTGGAATAAAGCTGAAGCAAAAATTAGTGAGTCAACAGCCACAAGAGGAAAAACTATAATAATAGCATACAAAATGACATTTTTGACATTTGTGGATTTTAACATCAAATTCTCAGGGGTTACCCTGGTTATAAATATATAAAACCCCCACACAGATAAGAAACAAAGTAATAAATACAAAGAGTGTGCAAGTGGAAAGAATGTGGAATCCAAAGAATCTACATATTTCATTGGAAAACTATGATCACATGCATATAACTTCTATAATTTTCATTATAATCCATTACAAGGAATATCATTTTTAAAAATTGACTTATGTAGAATTTCAAATGTGTCAACTGAAGAGAAATTGTGAAAGAGCAGAGCAAAATAAAGGCCAAAAATAAACTACAGAATGTTTGTAAACACGCACAGCTCTTACACACACACAGCACTCCAAACCACAGGCACATATCTGCAACACGCATATATGTTTATGCATGTTCCTATTAACAATTGCTACTATGAAATATATCATTAAAATACATACCCATGGAAATCTAGTCTTAATAGGTCATAAAATTTACCATGAGTAAAGAATATGATTTCTATGAATAAACATATTATTAGTTTCTTACACTATGTGCCAGAAGAAAAGAGGTTTAGTAATGTTGAGGCACATCACCATTATTTTTTAAAAGCACTAATTTGAACAATCACTTGGTTACTTATTGAGTTCCTTTTCTCATGTATAGATAAAATAATGACCAGAGAGATTATTTAAGTGATATAGTATAAAAACCATGGTGGAAAAGTGTTTGCAACTTACCCAAACTATGATTAACAGGGGAAAGAGTAGTAGGAGATAGTTCTGCTGGAGATCCTAAAATAAAAGGAATCAATTTAAAAATAGATATGAACATATTTCCAGAACTTATGACCAAATAATAATAAAACTGGTTGTAACTATCACAAGTTACACACAGATAATTTACATCCCAAGAGTTAAATATATACAGCTGTTTTATATTAGTATAATTTTGGAGGCTTCAATATATAAAAGGTAAAAAAGAATATAAATAGTCCTGGCTTCTAGCCAGAGTTCTCCTTCCCCAAAGGTACCCAATCTATCTTTTCAGAAATATTCTATGAACCATATAAGCAAATATTTTATGTTCTGTGTGCCCTGCTTGTTATGTACAAATGGTAACACAGCTCTGAACTTTGCTATTACATTACTTATTCTACCAGAAAGGTTAAGTTTCCTTATTAATTACTTATCTATATTATCAGCTGCATAACATTACATTATGGTATATTATGATCCCATATGGATGAATACACAGGCTATTTTCAATCTTTTAAGAACCAAGACTGCAATGACTAATCTTGGATATTTGCATACTTTCGGTCATATCTGAAGGATAAGGATAGGCTCTTAAAAGAGAAACTGCCAGGTCAAAGGGCTGTGGTTCTGCAATTTTGATAGATTTTTGCTAAAATTGTCATCTATAGTTTGTACTGGTTTGCATTCCCAGTAACAAAAAATGGCGAGGGGATGCTCATGCATTATTCATAGGTAAGTACATGGTCTTAACAAGCATTGTTTTTATCTACCTTCCTCTTATGCACAACATTGAGTAGCTTATACTTGCTGACAATGTATCTCCTTTCTGTGAATTGTCTGTTCTTTCATTCATTTTTCTCCGGTGGTGTTAATCACTTTTCTCAGTGACCTACAGAACGCTCTGTAAGCATTACAGGTCCTTTCATGGTGCGAGTTGCAGATATTTGGTTATCTGTCTTATGACTCTTAATCCTACTTCTGATTAAGCAATAATAAAAAACCCTTTTATGTGATATAATATATCAATCATTTTGGTGTGTGTCACACTTTGATAAAACAGTGGTGACAGTGGATATTCTGTCTTAACTTTAAGGGAATATTTCTAGTTTTTTCCCCATTAAGTATAATGCTGGCTTTGACGATGAGAGAGGTAACATTGCCTGTTTAGGATTTTTGCATCAAAATTCTCAAGCAATACTAGTCTGTAGATTAACACTGTGAGTGCAATGTTATGTTACTTCATAAAGACAGTCTAGAAGCTATACATCTTTCCTATGCTCTGTAACAGTTTAAACAGCATTTTAATAACACATTCCTTACAGTTTGGTAGAATTTCTGTGTGAAATTGTTTGCAGTTCAAAATTTTCTAGGGTTTATTTTAAGACATTTCTCTACTCCTTCCATGAAAATTGACTTAAGATAAGATAGCTCTATTTTCTGGAGTCAGTCTGGTAAGTTATATTGTCTTAGAAAATCACTCATGTCTTCCAGTTTCAAGTACACAGGCTAAATCTAATCAAGAAAATATGGGGGAGGGGGCTCAGATACACAAAGTAAGAAAAGAAGGCACAACAACAGATACAGGAGAAAAAAAATGAGACACTCAATTCCATGCAACTAAACTTAAACGCATTTGTTGTGAATTTGTTCAATAATCATATATAATTGTAAGTTTGATTTTTCTGATCATGATTCTCAGTATCTTTGGAAAAGTTATCTGTAAGAGCATGACCTACAGCTCCCAGGTGTCACATATACAGCAATGGCATGAATGTAGAACAAGATAGGCCAGACCCCCGTGTGCCCCTCCTGCTCCTCCCCACACCACTGTAGCCATGCCATGAAATAGCAGGGAATACAAGTGAAATGCTAACCCTCAGATAATACAGATAGACCAAAAATAGAGAACAGATAATAATTAATTTTTAGAAGACAGAAAAGTCTTCCATAACAAAATTAAATTCTTATGTTCTTTTTTGTTGTTGTTCCTCATTTTGAAAAATACATTGGCAAGTCCCAATAGGTACAACTAGGAAAGGTCAAAATATATTTAGAACAATGAACTACAACTCACTGCTGTTTCCTGAAGCTGTTATAAAATAAACAAAGCCACTATTAGACATGGAGGAAACTGCTCCACTTTCATTTTTAATTATTTATTCCTCTATTAAATACTTATCAGAAATGACCAGTAGTTACAGTTCATTAATTTAGACTAATAGGAGTTCAATTAGATGTGATAAAAAGAATTACAGATTGCAAAAAGAAAGGTTCATTATAACCACATAAAAATTTTTTAAGTTAAATTAAGCTGACAATTTATTAGCTACAGAAGTTTTCAGGACCATTTTCTACAATGCATGCAGGTGAACTGATAACTAACCTATTAGTTATGCATATATGCATGCTGCTACTAGCCTGGAACTTCCTGTTATGAGAAGTAAAAAATACCCTATTTAGCTAGTTTGAATCTGCAGTTTCTTTTACTTCTAGCTAAAACATCTAAAGAAATCCTTGTGTATGTATCTTTGTATACAAGTTCTATGTTACTCTCTAGTATCACCTTATACACAATACCCAGCATCTGATTTTAAAAAAACAAACATGAGAATGCACAGGAGGAGGAAAAAAACTAACCCATAATCAAGAGATAACAGTCAACAGAAGCAGACCTACATATCAAATGCTGGAATTATCAGCTAAGAGTTTACACCATAAGTTAGACCCACCCACACTTACAGTATCACTTGCTTTCCACCGAAGAAGGCAAGGTAAATCAACAGGAAAAGAAAAGTCGCCAACAAATGGTGCTAACACAACTGGACAAACATCCACAGCAAAGAACAAAGAGCAGAATGGTAAATGTGTACGTAAAATACTCCCCTCGTTCACGGTTTCACTTCCCGCAGTTTCAGGTGCCTGCGGACATGAACCGTCCGGCTGTCCATCACACCCACTCTGCACACGCTGCCTGCCCACGCGTCACTCACTAGCTGTCTGGGTTACCAGATGGAGTGTCGTGGTTTTGCAGTGCGGGTGTTCAAAATGGCCCTAAACACAGGAACAGTGATGCTGGCAGTTCAGATATGCCAAAGAGAAGTTGCCAAGTGCTTCCTTTACGTGAAAAGGTGAGTACAGTAAGATATTCATTCACTAAGTTAAAAAAGTATAACTTAAGTTATACTTTTACTACAGCATATTGCTGTAACTGCTCCATTTTATAATTATTGTTGTTAATCTCTTCCTGTCCCTAATTTCTAAATTAATCATACGTATGTAAAAAATAGTATATATAGGGTTCTGTACCATCCACAGTTTCAGACACCCACTGGGGTCTTGGAACATATTACCTGAGGATATGAAAGGACTACTGTATATTCATCTTACTGCTCTTGCCACGTTTCAGGCATCTGTGTACTCACTGGAAGGAACCCTTGTGGCCTTTGTGTCTGGCTTCTTTCACTTACCATAACGCTTTCAAGGGTCATCCATGTTGCACCACGGATCAGTACTCTATTCCATTATATCACTGAATAATAGTCCAATGTATAGACATACCTAATTTAATTTATCCATTCATCATGTGATATATAATTGGGTTGTTTCCTCTTTTACGTGAACATTTGTATACAAGTTTAGCATGGATGTGTATAAATTTAGTTTTTAATTTTCTGGGGCATATATCTAGGAGTGAAATTGCTGGGTTATATTTTTCAATATTTTAAGTTCCCTAAGCAACTGAACCATTTTATACTCCCACCAAGCAGCATATGAAGACTCTAACTTCTCCATACACTCATCAACACTTGTTATTGCCCTCCTTTTTTGATTATAACCACTCCAGCAGGTGCAAAGTGGTATGTCACTGGTTTTCACTTGCATTTCCCTGATGCCTACTGAAGCTGAGCATCCTTTCACAGCATTCACTTTTATTTATTTTTATTTTTTTAATTCTCACCTGAGGACCTGCTTATTGATTTGAGGGGGTGGGTGGGGGATCAATGTGAGAGAGAAACACCAATCGGCTGCCTCCCACATGCACTGGAATGGAGATGGAACCTGCAACCTGGGAATGTGCCCTGACCAGGAATCTAACTCAGAACCTTTTGCTGTATGGGACTGTGCTCCAACCAACTGAGCCACCAGACCAGGGCTGGCATTCGCTTTTAAATGTTTACTAGCATCTGTCCATCATGGTACAAGCAAAAATATGGTTGATTCAAGGATACAGTTCTTCAATATACAGGTATATTAGAAAGCCATACTTGGAAAGCCAAATATCATTTGCAATAAGATATTTGCATTAAGATATACAACATGTTATTTCCAAAAATCATTAGATCATCTATCTTTCTTGGTTATCTACTACTCTGAACAGCTATGATAAGCTGTAGTAGAAGCTCACTTACCCGGAAGTCTAAATAACGGAAGGATGTAAACAACAGAATTATTCTAAAAGCCTGCCCACCACTAGTGCTAATTCATTTAAAAATAACTTAGATTATTGTAACTGCAGAATGCTTTACTATGAACTGCAGAATAGTAATGATATAATTTGTCAGGTGCTATATAATATGAAGGTGTCCAATCCTTAAGATACTGACAGATTGTAATGGATCAAAACAGACAATTAGAATTACATCACAGCTATTTCACCAGCAACCTATCAATTCTGGTGGATTACACATTATTATATAACAACTGTTTTAAAGATTCGATGTAATATTTATTATATGTTAAAACTTTTCTCCACTGTTTTAGAGTCAATACCCAAATATTAGAAATTAACTGAATTAGGTCAGGTACATGATTTTTGGGGGTAAACAATCCACTATCATTCAGAACTCACTCTTTTGCTAAAGGAGCACTGAAGAGCTAGGCTCCATCCCTTCCCTCCCAATTCCTCTGAAAACCTGTTATTAGGCTAATTAATTATGGTCTTTCATCACAATGACATTTATTCACAGGTAACTAAAACTTTTCAACAGCAGCACAGAATACCTAACAAGAAAAGTATCTGAGTGTTCTCAATTTTCATTTACTCTACAGCAAGAGAAAGTTCTACCAATTACTCTGCTGACCGCATATGTTAACTTTTCATGGACAACAGGAACTACTGATTGTTCAAATATAATTAAGTCAAGATAAAAGATTTTTTTGATGTGCCCCAACTGCTCTAAATTTAAGAGTTATAAATAACACATGTGAGTTTCAAATAAGGCAAAAATGTTTATCTAATTACTGAGATAGTGAAAGATGTTTTTTACCTGTATCCATACTTTGGTTCAACTGTTGATCACTTGTTTCTCCATCTTCACTGATGTATCCAGGAGGTGGCGTTTCTACAGAAGTTTAGAACAAATCAAGTACAGTTACAATTTAATCTCACCTTTTCTCCCAGCTACCAAAAATAACCAACGAATTGCTCCAAATAACAAATATAAATGTTATATAACACCATTATAAAAGCAGTATTGAATACTGAGAGCTTAGGACTCAGGTTCTGCTCCCAATCTTGTAGGTAAATCCTTAAAGCCTACTTGAAATACAATTGAGCTCCCTGGGCATATTTTCCTAGCTATTATTTACATATCTGGCTCATTCTCATATGTATATTTTCTGGGGTGAAAGCCAAAAATATAACTTCAAAGATGCCTCAGTTCTGGATCAGTATGCTTCAAAGACATTAGTAGCTACAATGTTTTGGGTGTTTTTTTTTAAACTACTGGCCACAGGGATGAGTCCCTAGGTAATGAAAGGACGCCCCTCGCCCCATCCAGACATGAACAGTTTCAGATTACAGAGTAATACAGGCTTACGTCTTCCACTCAATTTTACAGGGCAAAACATGGTAATACGGTTCAGAACTGGTCTAGCTTGAATTCTACCAAAAAGTGTATTTCCGCAGAGATTTCTAACCATTAAGTCCTGAGTATTAAAGCAATAAATTAAATTCAAATACACACTACTGCACAAAACTGAGGTAAAATGCTTCCTGAAAATAAATAAGATTCTAGTGTGTCATTTCCAACATGTTTTATGAACAAAATATTTATTTAGGAAGCATCTGAATACCTGAATGAGCTTCATGAAAATGAAAACATTTATACAATTCTATCAATTATAATTTCGAGAACAAGAAATAAGTTTAAGTGATTATCAACAGTTCAATATTTACACTGCTGGACAGTGTTAAGCAACTCAAATACAGACACATAAAAAACATTTTGTAATTACCAAAAGGAGTAGAGAAAGTATGTGGGCTAAAGGTTTTCTTCATCAACCCTTTACAATCTCCCTTCAACAAGCTAAATACAAATTTTAACTTCTTAGTATCAAACCGTTCACTTGTCAGTACCCCCAAATTTTTAATACTGAAATTCTAAGAATAAAATAAAGTACCTTCCTTCATATGTTCAAACAACAAAAAACATTACAATGAGAGTTATACATATCAAAGTTATTTCAAAGTTACACGTATCATTAAAGCTGAGAAAATCAAACGGAGGTAAGTTTTGCCAGTCTAACCACCCATGTCTCAGAGGTCTAAGTAGGAAAAAATAATGAATTTTTCTATACTTCATCCTCGTTTATTGTTCTCACTATTATGTTCCTATAAAACGGTAATGAAGCTATTAGCATTTGGGTGAAATTGTTAGAATTTCTTTTGAAGTGGAATAAAAAGTAAGCCCTCAGGTTCTGCTGTCAGTCTCAGAGCAGGGTTAAAACCCACTGTCCGAAAGAGCAAATAGGTACGATCCACTTTGGATTTTCTACTTTGTAAAATACCCAAATCTCAAAGGAAAAACAAGTTCAAACATCTCCACAAGTGAGAGCTACTAAGCATTCTGATTAACATCCTTCCGAATAATTACTGGGCAGGTGATCTCACAAGATGCTTACACAGTGCGCACCCACACCTCCGTCTCCTAGTAGTGCTGCGTCAGTCCCGCTCCCAAGATTTAAAATGCCTCCCCCGCTCATGCCACAGTTCTCTCCCTAGGAAATGTGTTCACCCTGCTTTCGTCCTCCATCCTAGCCCTCAGTCTGCATTCCACTCTGTGCTACTTCCTAACTTCTCAAAAAGTCTGTTTCCTAGCAATCCAAAGGCAGCCTTGAATTCCTCTTTTGCAATAAAATAGTAAGCAAAGAAAATGAACATTAAAGCAATTAAAAGACACTTTCTAACTTTAAAATTAGCTATTTTGAAAAATCCTTGTGTTTTAAAAATTGTCTTCAATGAACAGGTATTATTTCCATAATGAGACACACTCAAGAAGTATTTTTTTATGCATTTAAAATTCTAAGTTCCTTATATATTTTAAGTTGTGTAACAGTGGGATAGAGAAATATTACGCAAAAGGAGAAAAAAATTAACACCAAAAAATCCAAGGTATATCAATCCTCATCCTAATACTATACCTTCAGTTCCTGTTTTTAAAAGGGGGTAGGGGGAGGGACAGAAAAGTAAGAAAACAATGGTTGTTTTCCTAAGAACTAGTGAAAATTAAAGGGGTGAGTAGGCTACCGCATCATGTCATGGCATATGTTGCTGGGTCACGTAAGGAAATAATTAGAGCAGGAGTTACTGAGGCCCAGATGAAAAGGAACTAAAATAGAGGTTTTCTGATTTTTAGTACAACGTAGGTATTGCAGTATCTGCAGAACTAAAATATTTTATCTCCTATAGAAATGTTATGTTTTTCTTAAACATTATCTATGAAAGTAATTATCTGGTCAGTTTTTCATTACATTTGTTTCAGGAATACTTTTTCCTGTATCATTTATTTTGCTTACATTCTACATCTCTCTTAGCTTCAACGACTAAGACAAACTTACTAAGATCTTTTCTTTTCTGCTTCTCAGAGTACTTTGATAAAAGCCACTGCAAAAGAATATGAAATATGAAGTAAAACTTTTCTCCAGACAAGTGTTTTCAAGTACTAGGTTTATATATTTCCACAAAATAATCACCCAACAGATCATACTTTTCTATTTAAAATCCAAAAGCATTTTTAAAAAAGTCAAACCACCAGGTTGAAAAAGTTTACTAATACTTAAATGTTTATGAACAAAATTTGTACCTATCCCAATTTTTTGGAGATTCAGAAGGCAAAATTACCTGGGATATAATTACTCTGTGGCTCAATCCCTGCTGGGAAATTAGTGTTTTCTGGAATGGAGTGGGTATAATCATCCAGAGGTGGTAGTTCTGTTAGGATCTCAGTGTGCCGTGGCACTAATACAGGAGGCAGAACTAAAAAGTTAAAAAAAAAAAAAAAAAATCCAAGTTAATGGCAAGAGGCAATGGGGTGGGGATGGGGGGTCAAGACCTGTATTAAAAGTTTTCACAAAAAAAGGAAAAAGTAGCCGGCTTAATTTTTTAATTTTAGTGCCCACCTATTTGGTATTATATAAGTTATTAAGACATTGCTAAATCTGATTATAATTTTAACTTACTATAAGTTCACAATCTATAACTCCAAGATCCAATTTATTTTGTACTTTTGAGTAGAAGGTGATCCTGGTAATATTATATTCCCATGAAAGTTCAAAAACCCTCATTTCAAAGGCTGAGAAAAGATTTGTAAAATCAATCACATTTAGGCTATCTTCTAAAAATACAGCTGTAGAAAAGCTTCAAGTACAAAGCTAAATAAACATAAAGTCTTCCTATGAGTTTTACTAAACCGCTTATACAGGAATGATGTCATTAAAGTATTAAAAAAAAAAAAACAGAGAGCAAAATGAGTAAAAACAGTTAATGCAGCAGACAGGTAAACAGATTTATCAGTTTACCTCTAAGCAGACTGAATTTGTGGATTAGAATTTCCTGTATGTGTACTTGGAGGTGAAATAGTATGCCATCCCAAGAAATCATCCTTCCCACTAAGATATACTTTCCATAAAATATTTTAAAAATTAAAAAAGTATTTTTAATGACCACCAAATAATATACTGAGTTTAAGGTAAACTTTATTAGAATTTTACACCAAAAATTTCTTGGGTCAATTTGGAATAAGAGTACCTAATTACTTAAGTTCAAGCATTTAATTTAAAAAAAAAAAAATTGTTTTCCTACCTGGTGTCTCGACTCTCTGGTAGTGGTAAGGGTTAACACATACTTCGTCCTTTTTAAGATTAAAAGCATATTCGCAGTTTTCGATTGCTTTGAGTTCATGATGACTGTGGAGATCAGGCCAGCGCCACAACCGGCAATATATGACATGCGGCAGCCCCTTCCGGTGAGACACCTGGAGCCGGCCATCAAGCGACCTATCGGACAAAGCAAGGGGAAAAGAAAGGTGGGAGGTTTAAAAAAGCAGGAGTAGTTAACTGGACTAAATTAGTTAAATAAAAGTATAAAGAAAGGAATGATAGACATTTAGTTAGTGAGTACAAGGAAGGAAAATGTACTATTCAATGGATCTGACAAAAGTAAACAGCAGCTCTAGCAGATGTTTCTTAAAAACATGCCACACAAATGACTCAAGTGTCAGGGAATGGCTAGCCGTTTGGGGAAAAACAGATTTTTCAGAGTATCATGTAGGTACACTTGAAAAACTGTCAGCTTTTATCTTTAGTAAATCAAACTCTTATTCAGGGATTCTGTTAGGGGCATTAATTCTGTAGGTGACTAAATTATCAAAAAAGGAACTACTGTGAAGAATGGTAAATACCAACAATGATATAAAACTTACTTAAGCTAATGTAATTCGTTACCCAGTTGCGATTGTGTTGAGTACTGAGGTGTATTTCTTCTATAACTCACACATAAATGCAGATGGTGATGAACATGGTAAGATGAAATGGACAAATACCAATATGCTCAAAAAGAGAATGAGGTGATTAAAAAAACATAAAAAACAAGTTAGCCTCGTGTTAATTGTGTTCAGTAATCAACCATGTATTATTAGTATACAGATGAGATTTAGATGATAGCAAGAAATTTAGCAAAACCTGGTTATGTATCTACTAAAAAATTAGGCCAACAACAGATCTCAAACTAAAATGAGAATATAATTATCAAAGTCCCTATTCTTTAGGGGATGCAATAATTTAAAGATTAGAAATTAGAATTTCATTCATCAAAATTTTAGCTGAAACATTTAATGTACTTTTAATACTGGCAAGCAGGTATTTTAAATGCCATGCCTTATTTTTACATTAAGGTAACATCCTAGGCAAAATTATACTAAGCAACCCACTATAGGTCTTCCAAACACCCGCACCCTCCCACAAGATTGCTAGGATTCAACAGAGGGCAGAATATTCACCTGGTTTGTTCAGAGAAGCTGTAAAGGCCTGTTGTATCCCACTGATCTATCGTATTTGGTGTACTCAGTCCCCAAATTTCAGAGCAAGTGCTGTGCATAAATTGAAAAACAAAAAATTGATGTGAACATGGAAGCATGGTTATTCAAAATACCATGATGTAAAACATGAAAAATGTACAGAATACTTCCTTCACCCAGAAAATATACAGTGCTTCACTTTTTTCTCTGCATTTAGTGCAGGTTTCTATATTTTCTATATGAAGGAAGCCAATAAAATGGAACATGTGACTCCAGATAAGTTATGATTATGTTTTTAAAATGTGAACACCAATGCTCTCTAGCTTAATGAAGTTATATCTATAATGCCCTTTCCAATTTCCTAGACTCACAAAAGATCTAAAACCTATGCCACTATTAGCCTCACTAACACTGTTTCATTTTATAATCCAGTTTTTTTTAAAAAACATCTAAACACAAATGTCAACTGTTATTTTTAATATAGGAAAACTTCAATTAAAACAGCCATATATCCAGTTAAGATCTTCAAGTTACTTGTTTGAGATACTTATACATTCAGTTTTACAGAAATTATTGCTCTTTTATCACTACCAAGGACAAGGAAGTAGATTTTGAACTCATTCTAATGTAGCATACCACCTTAAAAGTTTTAAGAAATTTCTATGAGGACTAAAGGTACGTGAAAGCACCAAAATCTTAAAAGACAGTATGAATACAAAAAATTTGCTGTATCTAGTATTTTCTTTCTTTTTTTTTTAAATCAGTACACTTGAAAGACAGAGACCAGAAAGAACTCCAAATTTTCCTCCCAGAAATCCTTCCAGAACCTGGGCAGTCCAGAGATAATTCTCCCTGTTTCCCCTGCCACTACTTCCTTTTAACTTCTCATCTGTGGGAGAAGGGAACAGGAGGAGCTTAAAGGGAGTCTGCAATGGAAATTGACTGCCAAGGTGTCTCAGGTCCTAAGTTTCATTTTAAAAAATTAGAGTCAAAAAAGCTAATTAATGCAACTCAATTTCATTTCTTACATACTATAAAACCCTCAAAATTTCAAGGAGAAGAAAAAAACGTTTCAAAACAACTTTTGAAAATCAAATCAAACAAATGATTGAATTCCAGATGTATACACTGCTAATGAATGAGCTTAACTCAATCAACATTTCAAAGGGTAGTGGCAAAAAGTACTGTCTGCCTGTGGCTGGGCAGCACCCTCCACTTCGTGGGGTCCCAGGCTTCAGTGCTTCGGGGCCTCTTGCACTGCCACTGGGAAGCGGAAGCATCTCCTGTTACGCTTTGGGGCTATAGTCACAGTAATACTAAATATTTCTTTAAAATGCATTTTCGGACACTTTACAGCACCTTGAGGTATTTTACAGATTCTCTAGCTTTTTATGCTACAGAGGTCTATCTTTCATTTCCCTAACTGTAAGTCAGAAGACAAAAAAAACCCCTGGAAAATAATTTAGACCTTTTCTCTTTTTTTCCCCCTAAAGGAGTACTAACTAAAAAGCCACTTAAAAAACGGTACTTTTATTTAAGATAATTATCAAATACCTATTGGAATCTTACTGCACCATGTACTTTAAAATCACAATAAAATCAACTAAATTCTAGAGTCTTATGAATCTGAATTTAAACCTCAGAAGTAACAGTATACAACTTTATTCTTCTTTCTTGAAAAATAATTCACAAAAAGTGATTAACAAAAGAATAGATCAAGAGGCTGTTCTGGCCCTGGCTGGTGTGGCTCAGTGGACTCAGTGCCAGCTGGCAAACCAAAGGGTCACCAGTTCGATTCCCAGTCAGGGGCACATGCCTGGGTTGCCGACCAGGTCCCCAGCAAGGGGGGGCGGGCACAGGAGGCAACCACACACTGATGTTTCTCTCCCTCTTTCTCCTTCCCTTCCCCTCTAAAAATAAACAAACAAAATCTTTTAAAAAAAGAGAGGCTATTCTGCTCTTCTGAGACTGGACTGAGCATTTCAGTCCAGTAACTCTGGGACAGACACAAGAACCAGAATCTAAAATAGAGCATAACGAGGTTAAGCTGTGCTTTATTCAAGCTTTGAAAGAGAGAACAATAAACAGTAGTTGTTAAAAACATGCAACCCATCTAGAGGCAGACAGACCCAACTCCCAACTCCAACTCAGACACTTCCCCACCGCCAACCCGGGGCATATTTAAACCTCGGTTCTATCCACTATTACAGTATTCTCTCTCACAAAATTGGAAGGTTTATTTAAAAACAAATTTGCTTCTAGTTAGTAAAGTTTTTGCTTATTTACATAAGAAAAAGTATTTTAAAAAAAAGAATCCATTTATAACAAAATATACAAAGCACCTATAAATAACTGTAAATGTGTCAAAACTACACAAAGAAACATTTTAATTATTATCAAAAATCACAAAGTAAACTGAGCAAATAAAAATAAGACAACACCATTGTGACATCAATTCTGCCAAGTTTATACATTCGATGTAATCTCAATTTTAAAAAAATTAAATTTTAACCCTGACAAAATTATACCAAAAAAAACCATACCAAAATAAACAAGAATGACCAGGAAAACTCTGACAAAGAAGAGTAGAGAATGGACCTAACAAATTCGGAAACACATTATAAATCCTTAATAATGGAAACATTATGCAATTAGCAAAAGAACACACAAGCAAAACAGAACAGAGGTTCTGCCTGTAGAGTAGCCTCAATTAGGCAAAACTTCCTTTGGACAAAAATGACCACCTCTGAACATAATAAAATCAACTATTTGAAAATACAATACAATCAGCTACCTGAAAACAGTGGAGACCAAAAACAGATAAAAACCGAAGTCAATCTAAGAGAGGAAATGTATTGGATGAGAGCTGCGTTGATGTGGCTTTGCAGACCCACGGGCACCCCACAGTCTAAGTGAGGCAGGGTAATTAGACCTTAGCAGAAAACTGCAGTTTTACTGACCAGCAGAATCAGAATGGAATTGAAAGAGGGCTGGAAAAATTCGGGAAAATCCTGTAAAGAAGGGAGCAACAGGAGGAAAAACATCAACATATTAGCGTGAACTCTATCCAAATCCTTGACTGACCCCTAAATTACACATTAAGGAGAGAAGGTGGAGGCCTGCTGAGAACCAGCACTTGGAAGTCAGAAAGAACTCAGCTGAGATTTCAGCTGTTGCTGACATCAGAGGCAAACCCGTTTGGATTTTGAGGCCACCCAAAACTATCAACACTCTTTACGAGAGGAAGATAACAGAATTTTGTCTCTACAAAGTCTTATCCCCAAAATCCACACTATAAAACCGCCAATATATGAAGAAACAGGAAAACGGCACCCCTTAGTCAAAAGAGAAAATGCCCGGTAGAAAGAGATCCCCAAGATGAATTACCAGGTAAGGATTTTACAGTAACTTTCATGAATATGTCCACGGACTTAATGAAGAGATGAGATTCTCAGCTGAGTAACAGGATCTATAAAAATGAATCAAATAGAAATTCCAGAACTAAAAATTACAAAATCAGAAAAAAAAAGAATTAACCTGATGGCAGGAAAAGACAGAAGAATCAGTGAATTTAAAGGTGGATCAATTGAAATTATCCCAGGAGGAGGACCCAAACTAAAGACCGTATAACAAAATGAACAGTCTCAGTAACATGTGTAGTCCCAGAAAGAGGGGCAGCAAGAACAGATCAGAAAAAAAATATTTGAAATAATGATTGCAGTATTTTCAACTTGAGTGAAAAACTAAATTTACACTTCCAAGAAAACTCAGTAAAATACCAAGCGGTTGAAATACAAAGAAAATCACACTTGGGCACATCATTATCAAATGCTAAGAACCAAAGACAATGACACCGATGAGAACTACAAAAACCCCTGGCACACAGGCCTCCATCCAAACCCCTGCACTAACAGACTCGATCCAACTCCAACACGGCTTCTAGCAGCCTAAGACAGCCTCCTCGGTATGGTGCAGACCCCTTTCAGTTCTTGTTGGAAAAAGCTCAAGGCTGCCAAAGGAATTTACCATTTGTTTCAGCCAACACCTGTTAATAGGCCCCTAACCACCTTTTTTAGAGCGTTTACCTTAAAAAACAAACCAAAAAAACCCCCTTACAATTTGTAAATACTGTCTACTATCTCTCCTACAACTCAGAAAAGTCTTTTTCAAGGACCTGAAAAACCATTCCTTTGAAATGTATCAGTCATCAGGAAGGACAAGGTTTCAGTCTACCTGGAGGGAGGAGAGAAGCCTCACTTTGATAAATGTCATGGAGCACAGGGGTCCCCAATGGGCCAGGGGTTGCTCGAGTTACTGCCTGAGCTCCGCCCCATGTCTCGCATTGCTCTGCCAGTCCCCGGAAAAGCTGTCTTCCTTCCACAAAGCTGATCCCTGGTGCCAAAAAAGTTGCGGACCACTGATTCAGCAGACACCGATGGCCTAATCACACTAACACTGACCAACCCTCTTATTCACTTTGTGGGTAACTTTTTATCTTGGACTCTGCTCATTACTCCCCCTACCTATCCCCTCATGCTCCCAGTCACCCCTGTGAAAATGGGAACTGAACCAGGCTCCATCCCCTACCGCAATGCTTTGAAATTTTGAAATCTTATAGATTATGTTCTTTGAACCAAGATAATTAAATTAGAAACCAATGGCTGAAAGATACTTAGAAAAGTCCCAATTATTTGAATATTAGCAAACACACTTCAAAATAACCCACATGTCAAAGAAGAAATCACAAAATAAATTAGAAAATAGTGTGAACGACATGATAATGAATCTACAGTATAAAAAGTTGGGAAGGGAGGAAGCTAAGGCTAAATTCATGCTAACAGGAGTGATTCTATGGCTTGGCTGGTTCAAGTGCTTGTCTTATAAAGTTGAACTCAAAGGAAAACTTACTGTTTAATATTTATATTAGAAGAAAAATATTTTAATTAATGATTTAAATTTAATTGTAATTAACATTGTACTGGAAGTCCTAGCCAGTGCAATACAGCAAGAAAAAGTGAAGCAAAATATTGGAAAGAGAAGAAATAAAACTCCTTTTTTAAGCCAAACTAAAAGAAATAGGAAAATGGTGGTTGCCAGGAGCTGGGGTATGGGGGAATGGGGAGATGTTAGTCAAAGGACACAAACTTCCATCTATAAAATGAGTAAGTTCTGGGGATTAACGTTCAGCACAGGAACTATAATTAACAACAGTACAGTATTATATATTTGAAAGCTGAGAGTAAATCTTAAAAGTTATCACCACACACAAACAAAAAAAGGAATTACGTGAGGGGATGGAGGTGTTAACTTTACTGTGATAATCATTTTGCAATATATGTATCCCGTCATCACACTGTACACTTAAACTTACATATGGTATATATCAATCATCTCAGTAAAGCTGGAACAATGACCTAATTGCTTACATAGAAAACCTCTGAAGCAACTTTTAGAACTCATTAGTGAATTTAGCAATGTTGTAGGATAAAAGGGCAATTTATAAAAATCCACTCTATTTCTATTATACTAGCAATAAACAATTTGAAAATTAAAAATTTTAAGTTCCATTTACAAGTGTCAAAAAACAAAACTACCTAGATAAAAGGTTTAACAGAAGATCTATACACTAACAACTAAAAACCTTGCTGAAAGATAGTAAATAAACCACTATATAAAAGACACACTATAGTCAAAGATTAAATGACTCTGTTATGATGACTATTTTTCTCTAATTCTCTAATATTTGGTGTATTTTTTTCAAATCCACTGAAATTATGATTTCCACAAGGTGTTTTTATAACATTGACAAGCTGACCTAAACTATAAATGGAAATGCAAAAATCTTAAGTAGCAAAATAATCTTAAAAAAAGAATTACTGATATATACACAGCATAAGTGAATCTGAGAAATATTTAGATGGCTAAGAGAAGCTGGACATAAAAGATTGAACAAAAATACCAAATTATTCCATTCACATAAGTTTTAGAAGGAGCGAAACACACTGAAAGTGAAAATTACTAAAAAAGGGGATGCCTCAGAGAAACCACTGGGAAAGGGTATGAAAGAACTTTCTGGGTGACTGAACTGCTCTACATCCTGATACATTGTACATGCATTTGTTAAATTGAGTCCTACTGAGCACTTATGACTTGTGCACTTTAATATTTTAAAATTTTACAAAATAAATAAAAACAAGAAAAAACACAAAAGAACTCAGACACTAAAACAAATTTCAGAATGGAACGTAGCAACAAACAATTCCTGTGGTAATTTAGTATATAATAAAGCTCTCTATGAACTGATTTGGAAAGCTCTCTAGAATATATTAAGTAAAAAAGCAAGTATATTATATATAGTAAGCTATTCTGTGTAAAAACAAATAAAATTATAAGTATTTATGTATGCATACAGGAAAAGATACACGCACACACAGATCACGAACAGTTACTTGAGGTGCGGGAAAAGAGACTTCTCGATGCTTGTCCTGTTGGTGCGTATGCATGCAGGCTGTATGCATACATCAATACAGAGATAACAGATTTTTAAACCATATTGAATGCACTGCCTTTTATCAAAATTAAACAAATGAAGCAAAAGAAAATACTGTCACAGATTAAATGTAAGTCATCTTAACATTTCCCTTAAAAGATATGCTTTTAATCTTAGGTACCCAAGTGTAAGAAGAAGTACACACTGGTATTTCACATTCTGTGTCATTTCAGCTCATTTTGGGCATTACTATAGGAGACAATGAAATGCCGGCCTGAGCTCCGTTCGTTATCTTCTGGCACAATGTCTTCTATCTAACATGGGCCTTTGATGCCCATTTTCTTCCCTATGCATTTATGTGGGGGAGAGGGATCTGTGGGAGTCCCTTCACAGCCACCCTTGACTTAATTACGAATTCTTTAGGTATGTCTGGCAAACCAGGTCAACTTTTAAGAGCTAGTAGTCTGAGAGATTTAAACCAGGCAGTTTTAATCACTCCCTCTTCATCAGAGATTGATTCTAACTACATCTTATTTTCCCCCTAAAACCCTGAATTCCCAAAGGTCTCTGTATATATATACCCCCAGCAAACAAGGTATCCAATGACTAAATTACTATTTTTATAGCATAAAAACTGGTCACAATATTCCTATTCAGACTAATTCATAATATTTTAAATAACAGTGGGGAAAAATGGATCTGAGGTTTTTAATTTGTTAATAACAAGTGACAAATTATAATTATAAGTATGATCAGTTCCTAAAAAAATATTAAAATGAAGAAATGCAGACAAAATGTTACAGAAATAGCACCAATTGTAACAATTATATAAAAGACCTTTACACATTCCCTATTTCAATAAATCGAACACATCTACTTTAAAATGCAACATGATTTTGCTTTTACACTTAAAAGGAAAAACTTCCATTTTTATTTATAAGATACCAAACATCCCAAAAGTGAAAAAATGAACATCTTAGAATCAATGAAACATGTAATAAAAATTACCTTCGTAAGTCAGCTACTACAGGTCAGGTACTACTGGGTAAGACTTTAAATATAATATGGACCATATAATAGCCTATAATGTACTATTACCTCATTTTACATTTGTGGAAACTGAGCCTCAGAAGGGTAATAAAAGAACTCATCAAGATCATCCACCTAACTACAAGTGGGAGGGAGAGCCAGGATTCTAGCCCACATCTTGACAAACATTCTCCACTCTACTGAGAGCTTTCTGAGCTTCTGATTTAACATCACCTACCTCAGCATTTTGATGACTACATCCTGGGAACCCCAAATACAGTACTGTCAAGGGTCTGTTTGGTTCCTACAATAATTTTTTAAGTTACATTTTTATTCTCAGTGAAGATTAACTTACGTAATCTTCCAGCCAAATCGCCCTTGATCACCCGGATAAGCACCGTCTCGTATGCTTCACCACCTCAGTGCCTGGGTTGGGACTGTTCTAATCTCTTTAGCACCAGGAGTAAGCACAGAGACTGACTTACATGTACATGATGGCATTACAGTGAAAAGCCCAAATGATATCAGGGTGTGCTATTTAAATTATGTTTCCAGTAGTTTTAGAGAAAAAAAGTAGAATTTAACAACACAGGGCACAGATGTCAATATAACCTGAAGTTGTGGGTAGCATTCAGCACCTCAATCACAATGGAAACAGGAAATCAATTTTAATAACAAGAGCATCATTCATTAAGTTGAAGTTAGTTAGAATTTTCTTGGTTACAGGCTACAATAATAAAAACAGCCTGGTGCTGGCATAAAAACAGACACATACATCAACAGAATAGAGAGCCCAGAAATAAACCCACACCTTTAGAGTCAATTAATATTCAACAGAGGAAGCAAGCACATACAATGGGCTAAAGATAGTTTATTCAATAAATGGTGTTGGGAAAATCGGACAGATACATTCAGAAAAATAAAACCAGACCACCTTCTTACACCACAAGCAAGAATAGATTCAAAATGAATTAGACTCAAATGTTAGACCCGAAACCATAAAAATCCTAGAAGAAAACATAGGCAGCAAAATCTTGGACACTGTCCATATAAATTTTTTATCAGATCTATCTCCCCAGGCAAGGGAAACAAAAGAAAAAATAAACAAATGGGACTCCACCAAACTAAAAAGTTTTTGCACAGCAAAGGAAATCATCAACAAAATAAAAAGACAACCCACGGAATGAGAGAACATATTTGCCGATACATTTGATAAGGGGTTAGTATCCAAAATTTATAAAGTGCTTACAAAACTCAACACCTCAAAAACAACAACCCAATTAAAAAATGGGCAAAGGATCTGAATAGACACCTCTCTAAAGAGAACAGATGGCCAATAGTCATATGAAAAGATGTTCAACATCACTAATCATCAGGGAAATGCAAATTAAAACCACAATAAGATACCATCTCACACCCATCAGAATGCCTATCACCAATAAATCAACAAACAACAAGTGCTGAGGAGGATGTGGAGAAAGGGGAACCTCTTTTGCACTGCTGATGGGAATGCAGATTCGTGCAGCCACTGTGGAAAACAGTATGGAGGTACCTCAAAAAATTAAAAATGGACCTGCCTTTTGACCCAGTGATCCCACTTCTGGGAATATATCTGAAGAAACCCAAAACACTAATGTGAAAAAACATAAGCACCCCTATGTTCATTGTGGCGTTATTTACAATCACCAAGATATGGAAGCAACTCAAGTGTCCATCAGCAGATGAGTGGATAAAACAACTGTGGGACATTTACACAATGGAATACTACTTGGCTCTAAAAAAAGAAGAAAATTTTACCCTTTGCAACAGTATGGATGGACCAGGCGAACATTATGCTAAGTGAAACAAGCCAGTCAGAGACAGACAAATACTATATCATTTCACTCATATGTGGAATCTAATGAACAAACTGAACTAACAAGCAAAACAGAGACAGACTCATAGATGGAGAGTAGATGACTGCTGGCAGGGGGTGGGGGGGGCAAGTTAGAGGGTAGAAGGACTGAGCAAAAAGTAGAAAGGACTCATGGACATGGACAACAGTATGGTGATTGCTGAGGGAAGGAGGATGTAAGGCAACTAAATGGTAGTAGGAAAAAAATACAGTAAAGACTAATCAACAATATATCCCCCCAAAATATTAAATTTTACTATTATTATTATTATGATAGCACTATTCCAAACAACAGTTCCTAAATTTATTTGACCATCTGATTTCAGGACATTCTAAAAACTCTTAAGTACCGAAAAATACAATGTTAACTGTTTAAAAACAAAAATTGGTCTCACACATTCTGCCTGATCAAAATTCATATTGTTCACTAATGCAATTAACAGAATATTACAAATATGTATTGCGATAAGATGTAAATAATCTACAATGCTTTCTCTGCATCAATATACAAACAGCTGAGCAAGTACGTCCATGTTAGTCTCATGCAAAGTCCTGCAGTTTTCTATATGGAACATAATTTCTTAAAGGCAGCTTATCCCCTATCAACTCTAACTTTCTTGCTTAGATTGGATTAAAAATTTCCCTAGTATCTCTTTTACAGTACCTATTAGTAAAATTAACACATTAAAAGCTTTTTCTTCATCTAATAAATAGACCTTTAAAAACTGGTTAAAATTTAAAAATCTAAAAAATATATGATAAAGATTTTTTAAAATCTAGCGTACAATTTACCAACCATATACATGCATAGGTATTTTATACACACATCTACATTAACATTTTGCACTTTGGTTTACACAGACATTATGTTTGTTAATTAATATATTTCTTGTGTTAAGGACATGTATATTTATTCAAATATTTATTATCAGGATATGACAGAGAAAAAATGAGAACTAACTTCAAGAAAGTAACACTGACCGTGAAGGCTCCTACCACAGAATCATATAAACCATTAAGTAAGTTTTATTGTTCCTGCCATATTTGCATGGTTTACTGCAGCAGTTAAACCACCACCATCAAAAGTAATAAGCCTATGTTTTACTAATATTTTTCATGATCTTCTAGCCTAGAGAGTATATTTCTTCCACAAATTAAAAGGAATAAGAATGTAGGTTGTCACTGTAGAAAGATATAAAGCATGCTGAACAGTGAGAAAAATTAAAGGGGTTAATAAATTAATTAATTAATTAATTAATGGTATCCACAAAAGAAGCTTCCACTTGAGGCCTCAGCTTTTGATTACTGATGTACTCGTGAAATATGGACATCTACAGAGTAATCTGTAACTTAAAAGCCCTTTCATTTTATATATGACTAGCAAGACCACAAGTTTCTATTTTAAATAGCTCAGAAATCAGGAGCTGATCACTGTAACAAAACAGTCTCCATAATTACATATCCTATATCTATCTGTGCACTTCATCACCACCTCCCAGCTGAAGGATGGGGAAAGTAAGAAAATGCCTCTTTTCAGATAGTTTTTTTTTTTTTTTTACCTTTGCTTCATCAGTGAGAAAGCAGCTTTGGGAACAACCCTGTCCTTAACAAATTAGCAAAAGATACAAGTGAACAATTAAGAAATTTTCATCAGCTACAGAAAATCTCAAAATTTCCAACACTTATTTTAAGGATTTGCCCTGTACTTGGACCTATTCAAAGTGCTTTACATGTATTAGGTGATTTATACTATCAATCCTACAAAGTGAATTAGCATCACTATTTTCAAATAATAAACACAAGCTATTAAATAACTCAAAGGGTTACAGAACTATTGAGGTAAGAGCCAGGATTTATATCTGGCTGGCTTAAGAGCCTAAATTTTTCAAGGTTGATGGCTTAAATCGGTGATTTCCATCTTTTAAAGGAGTAGCTATTGACTATTATTTTCTTGTTATCCTTGACACTCTGACATTTGGGGACTTAATCCTGGAGAGGCTGCCCTCGCAGGGCTAAGTTCCAGAGATAGCAAGACTTTCCCCCAAGAGTGTACCTTTCACATACAAACCATCCGATCCAGAGCCCACATTCCTATTTTATCCAATTCCAACACCAGGCAAATATTCTTCCCTAACCCCAATCACACTAGAGCTGGGTACTGGACAGCTAGGAACCACCCCAAGAGCCCAGAGCCTGCCGAAAAAATTCAGACTATCCGATCTTAAACACAGCGTATCTTCTCAGCATTACCCATACCACCTCCCCTGAAAAGCTCCAATAAAGGCTTTGGGCCATGCTCTATGTTCGTCCCTCTATCTTAAAACTTAACTTGTAGATACTTCAAATCTAGACATTTAAGCACACATATACTGTATTATTAACTAGAGTTCATTGTTGACTCTTTTTGAAATAAAATCTACACAATGTACAACAAATCTTAATGGTACCATTTTGTTAGTTTTATCTTATGCATAAATTGTGCTGCCCTCAACCCTGTCAAGAATATCAAGAATATCCACCCAGAAAGTCCCTCACACCCCCTTCTCAGTCAATACTTGCCATCCCCTCTCCTAGCCCCCAAGGTAATCCTTGATTTGCTTTTTTCGCCATAGGTGTAATCTCTTCAGGTCTTCATATAAATGGAACTGTACAATATATACGCTTTTGGGCCTGACGTTTTTGACTCAGCATAATGATTATGAGATTCCTCCACGGTAAAGTATGTAACAGTAGTCCATTCTTTTCAGTGCTGAGTCTTCCACTACATAAACAGACCACATTTGTTTAGTCATTCTTTTACTGATGGGCACCTGACCTGTTGCCAGATTTGGGGTGATTAATGAATACTGATGCTACAAACATTCAAGTAAATACACGTCTTTTTGTGAACATACATTATAATTTCTCTTAAATACCTAGAAATGAAATTCCCGGGTCACTGAGTAGACGAATGTTTGCTTTTATAATAACTGCCTATTTTCCAGAGTGGAAAGTAGCATTTTACATTCCCTTCCTCAATATGTGGAAGTTTCTGCTTGTTCCATAGAGTCACCAACATTTGGTGTGGTCAGTTCATTTAACTGTAACCATTTTGGTGATTGTGCAGTGGCATTTCATTGTGGTTTCAATCTGCTTTTTCCTGGTAATACTGCACACGATTCCATTTGTCGCTGGCCCTTTGTGTATCTTCTTTTGTGAAATATTCAAATGTTTTACCCATTTTTTAATCAGGCTATTTGTCTTTTCACTATTGAGTTACATATACATATTCTGGATACAATCCTGTCAGAAGAAAGTTTGGTGAGTTCTAATGTTCAACTTCCTCTTATTTCTTTCTACATCCTTTTAAGAAAGAAAGAAAGAAAAAAACAAAAAGACACCTTTGCCACCCCTAAGTCATAAACATATTCTCCAATGCAAGCTTTAAAGTTTTAGCTTTTAGGTGAGAACTATGATCCATCTAGAATTGTTCTGAAGGGGGTCAAGGTTCGTTCCTCCACATGAACATCCAGTTCTTCCAGCATTACTTGTTAGAAAGACTTCCCTGTCCCCACTGGACTGCTCTGGCATCTGTCAAAAACCTAATAACCACAGAAGCATCTATTTTGGGATTCTCTATCTTATCCTATGATATTTGTTTTTTTTTTATTCCAGAATCACGCTGTACAGATTATTGTGGCTTCATGGAAGGTTGTGAAGTCAGATCATTTAATTGCTCTGTGTTGTTTTTTGTTTCAAGATTGCTTAAATATTCTAGGTCCTATACTTTCCAAGTGTAATTTTGGGGTCAGTTTCTACATTTCTACTAAAAAAAAAAATTCAGGGTACTATGAATCAGATTAAAATGAAGGAGAACTGACTCAATACTACCTAGTGCTCCAGTTCACGATCACAAGGCAACTTACTGTGTGGTAGTTCCACCACATAGGTCCTCTCAGGGGTGGTGTGCATTGTTGCCCCTTGAGAAAGGGCCACATTTTCTTTGTTCTTCATATTTTGAATGATTTAGGACTGTATGTTGGACACTGTGAATTGTGTGATGAAGATGCCAGATTCTGTAATATTCCTCCAAGAACTGTTTTTGTTTTGGCAGACAATTAACTTGTTTGTACTCAAAGTGCAAACTCCATCTTTGATCAATTCAAATCAGTTTTGAACCTTTAGCTAGACTACACTAAGCCTAAGTCTACCCCACATATGTGCGGGGACTAGTGATTTCAACAAAGTTTTTAAGCAGAATCTGGGGCTTCCCTTCAGTAGCTTTCTTCTTGCTGGTTCTTCAGGAAAGATAGTTTTATATTAAAATTTTAGAGATCTTGAACATTCTACATGGACAAAAGCTGTGAAAACAGAAAATTCACCCAATTCCATTACCTTGTTCCAAGTATCATAACCCCTCTAAGGTGTCTCTAATGCTTTTTGTTTGTCTGTTTTGTGCAGTTTATAATTGTTCTCTGAGAGAGCATGAGACTAGTAAAAGCATATCTGGCTATACAAGAAGAACTCTCTCTCCATTTGCTTAGTCTTTAATTTCATCAAGGTTTTGAAATTTTAGTATCTGTGTGTCTTTAAAAAATGCATTTCTAGAGAAATCCAAGAAAAGAAGATGGAGGCATAGGTAAACACAGCTCATAACTCACACATCCACAGCAAAACTTGCAACTAAACTACAACTAAACTACATTACAACAAAATAACTGTCACCCAGAATGAAAGTCCAACAACCAAGGAATTAATGAAGTCACACTGATTCAGATGGTAGGAAGGGTGGAGACACAGAGATCCAAACAGAAGGTCTGACAAATTGGGAAGGTTATCTCAGGAGTGAGGGGTCCAGCCCCACACCAGACCACACAGCCCAGGGTTCCAGTGCCAGGAAGGTAAGTCCCCATAGTTTCTGACTATAAAAACCAGCTGGGGTTGGGGTGGTTGAAAAACAACGCAGGATTCTCAGGCATCTCCTCTTAAAGAGCCCAAAATGGACTTAGGACTTAGGCAGAGACTTACTCCCTCTGGGCTCCGGCACCAGGGCACCAGCTTGAGGAGCACCAGTGGCATACAGGGAGAAACAAATGTCTGGCATCGGAGCAAGTGCCAAAGGACAGATTCCTCCTGGACAAAACTCCAAAGGACAGGCAGTGGCCACTGTCCCTTTCCTAAGCACTCCCCGACACCGAGCCACAGAGCAGCAGCACTGTATCTGAGACTTCATCAACCTAGTACATGGGGGTTGCCCCACCCTGGAGATTACCTAAGGCTCCACGGGCTCTACTCCATCTAACTTACAGTGCACTTTTCTACAATAGGCCATGCTACTAAGACGGGGAGTCAATGCAGCTCTACCTGATACACAGTAACAAACACAGGGAGGCTGCCAAAATGAGGAGACAAAGAAATATGGCACAACTGAAAGAACAGAACAAACGCCCAGAAAAAGAACTAAACAAAATGGAGATAAGAAATCTATCAGATGCAGAATTTAAAACACTGGTTATTAGGATGCTCAAGGAACTCATCAAGTACTTCAACAACATAAAGAGCCAGGCAGAAATAAGGTTACACTAAGTGAAATAAAGAAAAATTTACAGGAACTCAACAGTGGAGTGGATGAATCCGAGAATTAAATTAATGATCTGGAACACAAGAAAAAAAACTCAATCAGAACAGCAAGAAGAAAATTTTTTTAAAAAATGGGTATAGACTAAGAAGCCTCTGAACAACTTCAAACATACCAACATTCAAATCATAGGGGTGCTGGAAGGAAAAGAGCAAGAAATTGAAAATTTATTTGAAAAAATAATGAAGAAAACTTCCCTAATTTGGTGAAATAAATAGACATGTAAGTCCAGGAAACACAGAGAGTTCCGAACAAGCTGGACCCAAAGACGACCAAGACACATCATAATTCAAATGCCAAAGGTTAAAGATAAATAGAGAATCTTAAAAGCAACAAGAGAAAAGACTTAGTTCTTACCTATAAGACCATACCTATAAAACTATCAGCTGATTTCTCAAAAGAAACTTTGCAGGCAAGAAGGGACTGGCAAGAAGTATTCAAAGTGATGAAAAGCAAGGACCTACAACCTACATTACTCTATACAGCAAAACTATCATTTAGAATGGAAGAGCAGATAAAGCGCTTCCCAGATGAGGAAAAGTTAAAGGAGTTCATCATCATCAAGCCATATTGTATGAAATATTAAAGGAACTTATTTAAGAAAAAGAAAATATCAAACTATGACCATTAAAATGGGAATAAATTCACAACTATCAACAACCAAATCTAAAAAAACAAACTAAACAAACAAGCAGAACAGAAACAGAATCATAGATATGAGCTCAGTTGGATGGTTATCAGTTGGAAGGGGGAAGGAGAATAATGAGGGAAAAGGTGCAGGGATTAAGAAGTACAATTGGTAGGTGCGGAACAGGCAGGGGGATGTTAAAAACACGATAGGAAATGGAGTAGCCGATGAACTCAACATACCCATGGACATGAACTAAAGGGGCAAACTGCCAGAGGGAATAGGGGTTACTGGGTGGAGGAGGGCAAAGGGGTAAAAACTGGGACAACCGTAATAGCATAATCAATAAAATGTATTTTTAAGAATGCATTTCCAGTTATTACAAGTTTATTGATGCTATTAATAAATTTTCTTAATATCGCTTCATTTGTTTGCTATTAATATTTATGAAAATACAACTGATTTTTATACACTGAACCTGTTAAGTATTTGCTTTAATAGTTGTTTTTGTAAATTTCTTAAGGCAGAGGTGTCAAACTCACTTTCACCTGGGGCCACACATCAGCCTCACAGTTGCCTTCGAAGGGCCAAATGTAGAGCTCCTTGTCCCTAGTTAAGGAGTAGTTGCATTTATACAGCCCTAAAATTATATTCAGCCCTTTGAAGGCAACCCCAAGGCTGATGTGGCCCCCAGTGAAAATGAGTTTGACACCCCTGCCCTAAGGTTTCTCACATCATTGTGTCATCTACAACAACAAGTGTTTTGACCCATCCATCCTTTCAGATCTTTTATGGCTTTTCTATTTTGTTTACTTGGCTCATTACACTGGTTAGGTATTCCACTGAAAAAAAAAAATAATGAACTGAAAACACAAGAGTGAACATCCTTACCCTGTTTCTGATCTTAGAGAACGCTCCATATTTTATGATGAAGTATATTATTTGCTGTATTTATTAAATGTCTTTTATCAGACTGATGTAATACCACCTGGACCTAGAATTTTCTTTGTGGGAAACATTTTATGAATTTAAGATTTTATTTATTTTTAGAGAGAGGGGAAGGGAGGGACAGAGGGAGAATAATATCAATGTGTTGTTGCCTCTCACACGCCCCCTACTGGGGACCTGGCCAACAACCCGGACATGTGCCCTGACTGGGAATCAACCTGTTCACAGCATGGCACTTAATCCACTGAGCCACACCAGCCAGGGCTGAATTCAATTTCTTTAATTGATATGTAACTATCCAAATTTTCTATTTCTTCTTGCATCAGTTAGGATAACATTTTTAGAGAAATTTGATCTTTACAAATTCAATGGCATAAAGTTGTTTAGAATATGTGTATTATGCTTAATATCTGTAGAGTCTAGCATGATAATCCCTCTTTCATTTTTGACATGGGTAATTTGTTTTGAACTCTCATTTTTTTCTCCATCAGTCAAATAGGCATTTTTTGATATTACTGATCTTTCTAAAGAATCTTTTAGCTTTGTTATCTCTACTGTCTCATTTCTAGTCATTAATTTCTCCTCTAATTTGTTATTTTTTTCTTCTCACTTTCCATTTCTTTGATCTTTTTTTCTTCTAGTTTCTTGGGTGAAGTCTTAGGTAACTTTTCTAATATAACTAAAGTTATTAATTTCCATTTAAGCACTGTTTTAGCTACATCCCACATATTGCTATGTGTAGCTTCATTATCATTTTTAATTTGAAATGTGTTCTAATTTTTTTCATGGTTCTCTTCTAAATAACCCATGGGTAAAGAATTATGTTAATTTGAATTTTTTAATAGATGTCTTATTGGTACTGACTTCCAATTTTGTTTCATTGTTGGCAAACAATATACTTTGTTGATTTCAACCCTGGTGAGGTTACCATGAGTACTGGGAAAGATTGTGTATTATTCTAATGACACTGAATTTAGTAGTCTATAAATATCGAGTAGGTGGTTAACAGTATAATTTAAATATTTTATGTTTTCACTAATTTTGGCCTAACTGAACTCCAGCTATAATTGTAGATTTGTGCATCTGACCCATTAATTCTATCATGTTTTACTACATGTATTTTGAAGCTTTTTAAAATTAACCTGATACATTTATGGTTATGGCTTCTTGATGTCAGCACTTCAGAGATGTCATTTAGCTATTCTGATCCCCTTTCTTTTGATGAACACTCACCTGTCATGTGTATCATTATTTCCTATATGTAACATGTTGTTTTTCACTGGCTGCTTTCAAGATTTTCACCTTCCTGAGTTTGAATATGGTGCACACCTAGGTGTGGTTTTCTTTTCACTTATCCTTCTTGAGTTTAATGAGGGATGTGACCCCCCAATTTTAATATTCAACTGCTGATAGTTTGAAGTCCCACCATGCCCCCATGCCTCAAATATGAGCACAGCTGATCAGAAAGCCCAGGTCCTCCCTCCTTTGGTGCTGGAGGAATTTCAAACCAGGCAAGCTTGGGCACACACAGGAGTGCAGGAACTGTCAACCCAGCCCCAAGTCTCCTATCACTGCTTTCCCAACTCATTTTTGGACCAGCCAGAGAGCCTGTCCTTCTTATTCAAGAAAGCCTCATATGAACAATAATCCTTTTCATGCCCTCAGAGTTATCTGTTTGGCTTTATCAGTCTCACATCAAAATCGTATTTGGGGAGGGATCCACGCTACATACAGTTTACAGTGATTAAGTAATTACTATGTATTAGCTATAGCACTCAGCCCTTACCCATATCAAGTCACTTACTGCTCCACCATCACCGCAAGTTAGTATTGTAATCCCTATTTGACAAAGGAGTTACAAGCAGCACAGAGATAAAGGAACAAGTCTAAGTGGCAGGGAGAGGCTGCAGTCGTAATGATCAACACTATCCTTCCTGTTATATAGTTACTAAAAATACTAAAAAGAAATAAAAGAAATAAGTAAAAGCATAACAAGACAAAACTAAACAATGACTTTGGTATAGTATCCCAGGTAAGTAAAACATTTAGAGAATGTGCTTACTTATAAAAACTCGAGATTTCACTATAAGAATTATTTCCTCAGGGAAAAGAATTTGGAGAAGTAAATTGGTAGAGCTACTCTCAAATTAAAATAGGGGCAGACAATAGAATTTCCATAGTCAGAGCCCTCCAAAAAGTAATACTCTTATTCTTCTTTGTTTAGATACAGCTATTGTTAGAAGAGAAGGCAGGACCAGGTAATGACTGAAAACATTTTCACCTTTACTTACAAATTTTATGTTGAAAACATTACTTTGAGATCTCACTAGATGTTTCTACTGCCACTGAAAAATAACAAAACATCTCCCACAAATAAAATAGTCCCTACCATTAAAAAAGATTTAAATGATCAATTCTATGAATAGTTTCTAGAAATATTTCAAGTCCTAAACACAGAAACTTTTTACTTAAAAAAAAAGAGGCTAATATTAGGTTCAGAAATATTAAATTATGTAGCTGATGGATTTTCTAAGTTTATTTTAATATACACCCTATGCTCTGAACAATTAAAAAAAATAGTATCCTAAACAGCAAAAGAAATCCTAACCAAAAAACATGTCATTGCAACATTTTAAATTAAATGCGTAAAACAAGAATTGCAATACGGAACTCCATTCTGTAAAAACTTAATTTTTTAAATCATACATTTTTGTGATGCTTGTATTTAGTTTTAGAGAAAGATTTTTAAACTGACAATTTTAAAAATTGGCATTCTACAAAATAAAAATCAGCTCAGAGTTGTACAGGATTCTGAAGTTGACAATGTACTTTACATGGATGGAAAGGTTAAAATGTTTAGGTCAGATACACAGACTAAAGTATTATTTATACCTGTTAATGCAAATTATAAATTATATAACCCATTACATAAAAACTACAAGGAGAAGTTCTTTTAAGTTACTTAAATTATTTTTCATTATAAATTTTTGTTCAATATCTAACTCCCAACTTTAACATTATCCTTCACATAAATATGCCTTCCTTTCCCTCTTTCCCCTACTGGCTCAACAAACTTGGAGTAAACCAAGCTGGGGGGAAATTATATCCTCTTACATACATATAAAGCCATAAAGATAAGCAAAGTTCATAAAAGAAAGAAGTTTGGGATGAAGAAGTTAATAAAAAATCATGTATTTCATTTTTAATTTAAGCATTATTCATGATCATAGTTTCATTAAGTGCCTCAAGACTACCCTTTCACAGTGCTTCCAACTATATCCCAAAAACAAAGTTAAAATAATGTTGAGTTCTTAGAATAAAGACTAATCTGATAAGGAAAAAATAAGATGGTAATAGAAAACTCCAGTTATAATAAAATAGTCTCTTTGGAAATAAAGCATCAGTGGAAAATTTAACAAGTATCATGGTCAAATATTTTGTCTTCAGAGAAAATGTTTTGTATTTTGTTAAAATAGTACGTATTTCATGCAGATGTATGTAACACCCCTCCATTCTCTACATATATTCCACCCATCCCCAGCATCACTACATATGAATCCCCCAATTTTCAAAAGAAGAATACAGCTTATTCAACAAGCTGGCTTTGGCCAGCTCCCTCTTCTCTCACATCACTACTCTCGAAGACGTTCCTATCAAACTTCTTTTCTCCTTTCGGTATAAAATCTCAAAGAAAAATCCCAAGTCTGTTCTAAGTCATTCCCAGATACATGCATTAACAAATCATTTTTCAGAAATTAAAAATTTGCCCTGATATAAATCAAAATTTTAGTCTCTCATTCAATTTTGCTCACCCTACCTCCTCCAGAACTCTCGGGGCTGGACAAGCAGGAAGAGAAGTGTTAGAGGAAAGGGGGGGAAATCTGAAATGACAGTAGCGTGGTGGTGGGGGTCCTGTGTTGGTCAGAAACTCGAATGATGCCTCTTACCTGCCGTTAGTTCCTGTTGCCGGAACCTCTCTGGCTGGTTGGCTTGGGCCACTCTGACTCTCCAAAGAGGGCAATTTCAACTACCTTCGAGTCTACCTGGCCCACAGGAACTCCGAAGGTGCAGGCCATTCCCACTGTGACCTTTCTTCATTCTACTGACTCAGGAGCAGCTCCATGTGGTGAAAGTCAGGACCAGTATTTACCCCCCAAACCTTTGCACACACATCAAAGTGAGAAGTCCCCCAAAGTCCCTCAATTAGGATGAGCAGAGGAGAAATGCCACAGCATATACTGGGTTGGCCAAAAAGTTTGTTTTTTTTCTGCAAAATAAAAGACACATTTTTTCATTTTCACCAGTAACTTTATTAATTTGGATATTCTGAGTATGTCAGCTACCTCCCACATGGTACAATGTTGACTGCTCTCAATTAATGACTTGATTTAATCACTATCAACTTCAACTGGTTTACACAGACCATGGAGCATCATCCAGTGAGAAATCTCCAACATGAAACTCTACGAACCACTTTTGACACATTTGATCAGTCACACTGATCAGTCAGCACCTTCTCCATACGCTGCACAAATCTTATTTTGTGTTTCAGTTGTGTTTTTACCTTTCTTGAAATAATAAAGCATATATGCCAAAAATGTCGCTTATTTTCTTCCATCTTCAATATTTAAATGACTACATAAATACTTACCAGTTTTGATAAGTTTTTTTAAAATGCATACTGACATGACAACTGTCACAATATAACTTAACAAAATTGTTTCAAATGAAGTTAAAGACAACTAAGCACTACTAGAGCCATCTTACAGAAAAAAACAATCTTTTTGGCCAACCCAGTACTACTCAGTTCTCATATGGGACCTCCTACACAAACTTTGTATTTTATTCGTATGGCCTAGATGTGAGTGATGAGTTAAATATAGTAATACTTATCTCAGGGAATCCCTTCTGCAAGTCCTGAATAGATGGGATAGTACCACGATTTTGTGTTTGTCTGCACCTCAATTTTGAAAGTAGGTTACTTGCAATGTATTTTTCTCAGATTTGGGGTCTCTGAATAAATACTAAAAGAATTCTCATTTTAACATTCTGTTACAATTCTACTTCCAGGTGAGAAATAAGCAGGTCCTTGCAGGCTGATGTTCCTGCTGCAGGGGGAAAAGGATGACAAAAAAGGGGGCAAGATAACGAAGACAACAGACAGCTATAAGGTAATGTGATACAGAAGAACTAAGGCTTGCAAGAGGAAAAGAACTCTTCTCAGTGAACTGACAACTGCCTGCCATTTCCTTCCCTGAGGTCGTTTGCAGCTTCTAGGTTTAAGCTTGGTCTGTAAAAAGAAATACTGAATAAAATGACAGAATAGAACTTTTGACAGTCACAAGAGTCTCCCTTCTCTGAGACGTCTGCCAGATTTTAAAGCTGCAAAGCAAGAGCAGTCTCAAGAGCCAAACTCAAACTATGGAAAAGGTAGAAGGGATTCCCTCAGTATTTGAGGGAGTAGGCGATGGAGGTCTGCCAGGCTTTCAATAGAATTCCCAGGAGAGCCTTATTTGCAGAAAAGAGATGAGCCAGTAGTAGACTACATCAAATTAAAATGGCATCTGGACTCCAGTGCAGCTCAATCCCTGATTTTATCAAGGTGGTCAGAGTCTCTATTCACTGGATGTAGGAAAGACCAAACACACTTTGGAGAAAGCACTACTTGCAACATCTATAATTCTCCTATATGTAATATATGACATACAAAAATGATAACCCAAAAAAAAATGAGTAGACAGTAACAGAAGCAGACAAAAACTTTAAAATAACTATTTTAAATATATTTTTAAAATTCTGGAAAATAGAAAAAATGAAAAATTTATTTATAGAGATTTGAAATCTATAATATCAAAAGAACATACTAAAACTGAAATACATAAATTTGAAATTAAGAAATTAACAGATATGTTTAACAGCACAAAATAGGACCAGTAAACTCAAACTTAAAGTCAATAGAAAACATACAAACTGAAAGAGGAAAAAAATGAAAAGAACAGAACAGAAGAGACATGTGGTATCCATGCACTTTAGGCCAAGCAGGAGGTAAGATTTAAGGAAATATTGCTAGCCTGGTGTTTTACTATTATTTTCCATCCCCACAGCCCTATGTGTGGTACTGCCTATTTCAGGTCCCTTAGATGGTGGTACACTTACTTGTATCACCAGTGGGGACCACAGAGGCCTGGAAACACTCTTATAAGACAGGAAGGAGAAGGAGTGAACAGTATGGTTAAATGTTGTCTCCAGTAATTATGATCTTCCCAGAATGTGGTTAGTAACGTAAGAATGGTCTGGGCAAGCTGGAATGTTTCCTGATAAGACTGGAAATAGACCAAGGATGCTGGAAAAACAAAAGATGATTGTTATTTTTTAAATGCCCATTATTTTAGCTAGGCTGATAAATGAATTATTTAAAGTCAGTACATTACAGTAATGAGACAAGAAAAGTGGGGATGTTACTTATTGTGTTAGGTGTTAAATTTATAGAGATTAATTAATCTGGGTATAAGCCAGCAACTTTATAAAGGCACAAAGGTCCTAGGGCAGGTGGGTATTTTCAGTGGTAAGGTAAATAATAAACATGTCCTATCTCAGAATATATCACAGACATAAAAGGGCTTTGAGTATCAGTGTCCCGGAGCGGGGGCACCCTCAAAAAAATCTAACTGTAAATGTAGCCTCCAGATAAAGGTTAAAGTTTCTAGCAAAGTGTCTTTCAAATTGTGTTTCACAGGACCCTAGACCTCATCAGAAGTGCTTTTTACAATGTAAACAAAGAACAGAGAGACTATGACAAATCAGATGCTGAGACTGACAAAAGGTAGCTAGCTATTACCCAATATCTTAAAGTTCTAATTTGAATTTATAAAAAATTTCATTGTTCTGACTAATCAATTTTATACATAAATATTACACATTTGATTAAACTAAATTATAAATTCTGCATAATACAATGATGCCTGGCAGAAACTTTTTCTAAGCAAAGGTAGACAATACAATTTAATGCCTACAATTTAATGTGAGTTCTTTTAGAAAAACAGGGAGAAAATGAAGACAGGGTATCTGTGAAATGTCAAATAAATCATATTCATGGCTATAATGTGTTATAGTTTACAAATCTCACATTATGTAAAATATATATATATATATATATACTGCAAAAGTACTCAGATAATACCACCCCCTTTCACAGATGAAGAAATACATAATAAAGAGTCATCACGTGCCCAGGACTCACACTCATCAATACTGAAGAAGCTGACTCAAAAACAGACTCTCAATCTTAAATTTCAAGAGTTCTTCCACCACAGTACTCCAAACATATTATGATATACACAGAGATACATACAGACACGTCATCTATATCTATGTATAAATAAGAGAATTATTTTTATTTTCTTCTGAAATAATGAAAAAGCACTAGTTTAAGAAGAAATGAAGGATACTATAGTTTGAGTTTGAAAAGACTTCTCGTTAGCTCTTCTTGGGTTTATCCAGAGATATGAAAGGGTAGGAATGTGAAGTTAGAAATAAAAGCTGACAATCTACATGAAATTTACTTTAATTACTCTGATGTTTAAAAATTTAGAAGATGGAAAACAAAATCCTAACGTCAGTGACAGTATTAAGAAGAAACAAGTGATATGTAAGACACTAGCTATACAATTACTTCTGAAGAGAAAAACTAGGTAGCCAGTCCTGTGACAACAGGGGTGGGAGAGAGACGCTTTTAACCTGTGGTGGATTTTCTAATATGTTTTTAAAGAATATACTTTTTTTAAAGGCTAAAACAGATACAGATACAGTGGTACCCCGGTACTCATCGTTACTTCGTTCCAGAACTTGGGAGGAGCGCTGAAACCGACAAGCATCTAAGGACGACACACTTTCTCTGGCAATGGCAGCATCGTGACTCACAGAAGTTCTAGAAAGTGCAACGAGTCCCAAGCAAACGCCGAGCACTGAAACGTTTTTTTCTCGTCACAATGCAACGAGTACAGGGTTTGATGAGTTCTGAAGCTGACGTACACCGAGATGTGACTGCACATATATTTTTAAAAGAATGTTTTTAAGGAAATAAAAACATAATTGTCCTTTAACAGGAAAATTAACTTCAAAATGTTAAAAAGACAAGACTAGTCTAAGTTGTCCAAAAGTACTATTTAAACTATAAAAGTAGATCATAGTTTTATATATAAATATTAGGGAAAAATTTTTAGGTCATCCATAAATAACCACTATTAACAAACAGTTTGGTCAATTTCTACCTTTCATGATTATGTTAACACTTTTAGAGATATGCTTTATCAAGTCAAAAAAAATTTGTTTCTACTTTGTTAACATGCATACTGAATTTTGGAGAAAGCTTTCTGTACCCATCCAGACGATCAGAGTCCCTAAATACGAAGTCTCCCACATGAACAGACTTTCTGGAGTTGAATCGCACTTGCATTCTTGCAGGAAACCTTGGGGTCATGACTTTGTGGTTTTGTTCTGAATAATTCTAGTTTCTGATTTTTTATTTATATTTTGTATCTATTTTTGTAAGTAAGACTGGTATAAGATTGTTTTACTCTTCATGCTCAATTCTGGTATAAAATGTGTTGGGTAAGTTTCCCCTTATTATTAAGAGTTAAGGAAACTATAGGTTAGGGTTAGGTTTTTCCTAATTCTTTGCTATTACAAAACAATACTGAAATGAATCAGAAATCTTGACCATATTCCTGATTGTTTTCCTCAGGATTACACAGTCAAAGTACCACTTTAGGAAAGCCCTTATAATTTATTTTTACGAAATAAATTCTACATTCCTACACATTTACACAGAACGAATATAAAATTGCCACTTTAGCCCCCACAGGCCTTTGCTTTTAATGCTACAGAATCTCTATCCCCACTGCACGCTCAAGTTTTGTTTATTGTACGAAACAGGCATTGGAAGCCATTTTTCTTCTGACTCCTTACCTAAAGATCAGCTGCCATCACAATTTAACCACTGAGTAGTCATCCGTTCTCCAGTCTTGAAAATGTGCGAAACGCAAAAACTTTCATGAAACTTTAACTATTCAGCCCACTGCAGCTTGAGAGATTACGTTCTCCCCGTGCATCACTTCGTGTCACCACACACAACAGTGGGAAGGAAGCAGTGACGTGAGTGTGTAATTACAGTTTTCACCCCTTTACAGACAAAACCGTGAAAGTGGAGTAATTATGTCAGGGCGGACGGCGGGACGTAAGGCCAGAGCTATGTTTCTGCCGTAAATTCAGTTCCACTCTAACACTAGGAGGTGAGCGTTGAGGGGAAGAAGTAATGTTAAGAGTCAATGAAACAGATACTTTAACAGAAAACATTTGCCATACTTTTAAATTAAGAAATTTATGTTTCCTGTTTTTATCAATTGAACTTGTCTGTATTTTTCAGGTTTGTAAAACCTTAAGGTATTTTATTAAAAACTTACTTGCAATTTTAAGTAAATAAACTTACATTAAATCCATTTACCATTATATTTTAAATAATTTTGTTTAAACTATGGTTTGGATTTATCCATAATGGACCTTTTCCACTTTGTTCCCCACCCTTTACATTCTACATAATTAAGAGCTGACTAAATCTTTTAAGACATTTAGTAGTTAAGAAATAACTAATCATCTGACATAATATAACTATTTTACTACTAAAAACAAAGTGTTATAAAATATACTGCACCAAACTATAGTGTAAGAAGCTTAAATTTTTTGATAGACTCAAACAATATTAACAAATCTACATTTCTTACAATATTAAAAAAAAAACAAAGTTAGACAAGCAAGTTTCTAAGCTTCAAGGAACTTTGGATAGTAAAAAAACAAGGTAACAGACAACCACCACTTCACTTTCATTGGGTAAAAGGGTAGAAAATAATTTTTTAATGATGAAATAGTCTGAGAACATGAAGAAGTCTCTAACAGGCTATAACAAGGGGAATGGAAAGTAAGGAGAAGAAATCTGGCTAAGCTGACCTCCACAGCTTAAATACCAGTATCTGTGAATTTTAATCATAGGGTGCTACCTACTGTGTCTTCTTAAAGGACAGAACTGCACAGCCCTACTATCAGGCTCTGCTCTGTAAATGATTTCACTGCAATAGCAATTTGAGCCTTAGACGAAGCTGGGCAAAAATACGGCTCCACGTCTTCCCGGATCACACCCCTTGGTTAAGGGAGAGAACATACACTAACTGGTTCCACTCTTGATGGTCTCATAACCATTTTCCTCACTGCAGCCAGATGCTCAACTTCAAATTAATCTGATTTATGAGTCTTCTTTATCAAAGACTCTTCGATGCATCTACCTTCACCCAGTCATATTCAGGTGTGGGGTAAACTCCCCAGCCAAGCGCGCTGTGCTTCCTCACACCTACACAGACGCACTCCTGCTGAGTCCCACCTCCCACTTTACATTCCCAGGACACAAGCGAACTTAAACCCTTCACCAGTCCTCCCCCACTGCCACAGTGCCAATGCCACAGTGCTACTCTGGATGAACTGGGCTTCTCCCGACTAAAGTCCTCCCTTACATCCATCCACCAAGATTCAATCCAGGCACCAATCTTCCACAAGCCACAGGCAGGAAAAGTTCCTCTCCTTCAGACATAACTCCCTGAGCAAACATCTTTTCTAACCCCTACTGTACCTTATAAAATTATCTTTTTATTTTTTAAAGTTTATCCCCCCTTAACAGAAAGCAAGCAACTCAAGCGCGGAAACTGTATTTTAACGCCAATGAGGAAGAGCCTATCACACATGCAGTAGCTATTTGACAAATGTTTACTGAACTGAAATGCTGGGCACTACACAATGAACAACTAACAAATAAAGCTTCACTTATTCTTAGTCAATTCATTAGCAAGACCTACCGTTGTACCTTCAAAACACACGCCAACTCCATCCACTCAACGTCCGCACAGCCACCACGCCAGTCCAGCCTGCAGCCTCTCCTTCAGACTACCGTAACAGCCTCCTGCTTTTCCGACTGCCCTGCTTCCAGACCCACCGTTCACTCTAACACATACACCCCACACTTCTACCACTACGTCTCCAGCAGCCAGAGATGTCTCTGTAAAAGTAAATATCAAGGAAACCTTTAAAAGTGGATTTAAATTTTAGAAGTCCATTAAAATCCTTACTTGCTTTCTATAACATTTAGACTAGAATTTAAACTCCCACAGTGCCCTACAATGCCCTCTATGATTTGACTCCTCCCAAATTTTATATTCATTTTGTATTCCTCCAATTCTATTGGGCTCCATTACAGTAAGTTATCTTCCAACTCAGAGTCTTTATACTGGCTCTTGCCTCCGCCTAGAAGACTCTAACCTGAGCTGGCTTGGTACTCTCAAAGCTTAACTTAAACATCACAATCCAACCCAAAGCAGCCTTTTTATGCCTCATTCACTGTCTTCTTTGCACTCCCTACCATCTAAAATTATATTAATTTGTCCACTTGCTCAGTGTATACATCTATCCTTCGTGAGCGCAGGAACCTGGTGTTTTGTTCAGCACTGTATCCCCACATGCCTAGAAACAGTACCTTGCACCCATCAGGCACTCACAATCATTTGTAAAACAAAAGACTAAACCCAGAAAAGTCACTCTTCCTTAAGATATACATGAAACAAGGTAAAATAAATGAGTAATTAATCTACCAAACAAGGCAGGAAACATTCAACTACTAGTATTTCCAAGTAGGTAGGCTGGGTGTTGCTGGATCTATTATCAGCAAGATCTATCCAGAGTGAATTTCCCCAAGTGCACGGGAAACACGTCAAGGGGAACGCTTTCCCATGCCATATGCGTATGCTACCCCTCGTGTATGCCACTGCAAACAACGCTTTTATGCAGACATGCCAAAAAACTCTTGTAATGCACAAGAAATAATGAAACGCTTAAAAACTACTTGCCACATTATTTAAAAACAAACAGTATTTCTGACAGTGGTACTCATCTATAAATAATTATAGATTAAATATAAATTTACACTAATAAAACTCAACCTCTTAAGTAAGAGGGCCTTCCTACACAAGAGGCAGGTCTTCAAGACAGGCCTGACCACCTGTAACATCCAGGAAGCTGCCTCACATACTGTGCTTTCTTAGAAGTAATGCTACAACTCAAACAAAAAATATAAAATCCATCCCAATGTGAGCAGCCTCTTCTAACTCCTTACTGCCTGAAGCTTTAACCAAGGGAGGAGAAAACTATCTATCACTACTGCACTAGAAAAACACTGAATCTTTATTCAAATGTCATTCAATCACAGAAATTAGATAGCACACAAAGAAGCATTTAGGCAACAAAGGCAAATGAAGACTGAAGATAAAAATACCACCAAATTATTTTATTTTGCTTGATTAAACCTCACTGTCCAAGAAAATGACTTGTAAAATAAACAAGCCTAAAGAGTAAAACAAAATTAATGCAATAGGCTAAAAACAGCTATACTATTTTAATAATCAATATTTACAGGTGACTTGAAAGTGACCAAATTTCAGTAACTTTCCTCCGGATTCCTTTAAGCAGTTTTCAGCGGGATGACCATCAAGCTGCCGATCTCACAACACTTACCTTGGGATGGTGACACATTTAGTATTACAATTTTGAGTGGTGATGGCTTTCTCAAGCTCATCTAATCGTCCTGTTTTCTTTAGCTTCTTCACCAAACTTTTAACTGCCTTCTCACACCACTTTTCTTCCTGTCCATTCTGCTCTCCTCCACCTGCTCCTCCAGATCCACCAGCTGACTTCTTCCACCCCAGCAGTCTCTTCACAACTGGTGGAGTGAATGGCAGGATGGACGACATGTTCTTGCCAGAGGCAGCAATCCACACTAAGAAAATATCCTCCTTTATCTAACCTAGAAAAGACGCGGAAAAGGGAATTTAGGGGCTAGCTAACTTTGAAATCAAGAAATCATTTCAACATGGCATCAAAAGCAAATTACAAAATGAGACAGAAGTTCAAATTATTACTTTTACAACAGACTTTCAGAAGTTCTCTTCTTCACCCATGAAATATCTTTACTAATTTAAACAAATTGTGGAAATAAATCCTTCTCCAAAAAAGACGACATTATAAGTGGGTAAATATAGTAATTTTGCAAGTAAAATCTTTATCAAAACTGGAGCAGTTTATCACTATCAAGACTATTTTAACTTTTACCAGTGTCAATAATATTTTCACCAAAAGAAAAGCTTTTCTCACTTTGTAGAACTTCAATCTAATTATCAAGACACTTCAAAAGCCCACTCCCCCCAAATTTTAAACTTTCATAACTGATTGGTATCATAAAACAAAATCTAAAGTCATAAGAAGAAAAAAGGAATCAAGTGTGAAGTAAATAACAAGAATACAGAAACAAAGGTAAATAGAGTCTTTAGAGAATAGGTTTGGTTCACTTTTACATCCCTTGCAAAGATTTTCAATTAAGCTTTTAATTTAATTATATCTTTTAAAAATATATTTTAATTATTACCTAAGTAATGTGCATAGTTAGTATCGTCAAATATAGTTGCTCTTCTTACACCAAGATACAATTCTTTAAAACTTTAAACTTGTATTTAATTTGCTATTTATAACTCAGTACAGTGGACTCCCCCCACCCCACCCCCATCTTCAACACCACTTTCCAGGGTTTCAGTTATCCACAGTCAGCTGCAGCCCATAACGATCCGATGCAAGATGCCAGAAATAAACAATTCATAGGTTTAAATTGTGTGCCATTCTCAGTGGCGGGATGGAATCTATCACTGTCCCACTCCATCCTGCCCCGTATGTGAATCATCCCTTTCTCCAGCATATCCATCACGTGTACTCTCCCTACCTGGAAGTCACTTAACTACTGTCTCAGTTATTAGAGTGCTTACCAGAAAGAGAAAGACTACATTCACATATCTTATATTGTAATAAATGTTCTATTTTATTACTAGTTATTGTTGTTAATCTTTTACTGTGTCTAATTAATAAATTAAACTTTATCACAGTATGTATTACAGAAAAAAAAAAAACAAAAAAAAAACCCCAGCATATACAGAGTTCAGTACTACCCGTGGTTTCAGGCATCCACTGGGAGGTCTTGGAATATATTTCCCATGGATAAGAAGGGACCTACTATGACAGGCTTATAATAGTAACCTTTGAAATATCAAGTTTAGGTATTACCTATTAACTTCTCTGTGGAGAATGAGGATTTAAACCACAACCACTCACTTTCCTCCAACCTTAAAGATAGGTAACTCCCAGCTGCAGTTCTCGTACCTGATGAGCTTAGCAGTAAACTACTAATCATGCTTCCCTTTTTGTGCAACTCTTTCTTTTCCCCAGAGTTAATTATCTTAGTTTTTTAATTTGCTTGGTTTCTATGCACCTACCACAAATTCTTCCCACACTCTCCACAAGCCCCTCAATTAAATTTTAATGTTGATGACTGCAATCTCAAAATGAGAGACAAAATCATTTACCACTTGAGGCCAGAACTGGAGAGTTAAGATTTGGGAGGAAGCCCTGGCCAGGGTATGCAGTTGGGTGGAGCACTGTCCCATACACCAAAAGGTTGCACGTTCAACTCCCAGTCGGGGCACATACCTAGGTTGAGGGTTCAATCTCCAGTCAGGGCACAGACAGGAGGCAACTGATTGATGTTTCTCTCTCCCTCGCCCCCCTTTCCTCTCTCTTTCAAATCAATATATATCCTCGAGTGAGGATTAAAAAAATTTTTTTTGAGATAAAAAATATTCAGAAATCTAGCTCTGAGAAATACTACAGAAAGTAAACTAGAGTTAAATAGATTTTATCAGGATTTACCAGACCATACATTAAAAAGTATTCCATGAGAGGAGTTACACTTCTAATCAGGCTGTAGAAAGTCACAATAAACCATCACTTTCACCCTAATAATCACAGAAAGCCAGATAAGCTACAAAATCACGGTTTTTCTGAACCCATCAGAGAGTTAAGGATGTAAAGTAACCTAAGTGGAACTTTCAGAAAGTGTTGAGCCTTAATAGAAGAGAGGCCTGGAGTTGCCAAGGAGGAATAATCCAACCATAGATGAGTGTAAGGAGAAACCACACTAACTTTAATCATTTTAACAGCAACTTGTAGGCAGGCTGACAAGACACTAGAATGCCAAAGATTTCACAGAGCAAACCTGTACTACACCAGTACTCATTCCCACAGGTCTTCTTCACCAAATGCTTGCCAAAATATGTCAAAGGTTGGAGGACTGAGCTGAAAAGCTGAGATACGCTAAGAAGCTTACAGTCTCCCTCAAATGCAATAAATCTGTCCTCTGATAGGGGGAGAGGGGAGGGATGAGAAGAGGGGCAGCATGGGCAGGAAGGGTAAAAAAATATCACTCCAAAAACCACCAAACACTCAGCTGCCAAGGGCTGAGGTCGGACAGGAGAGTTGAGAGAAACACTTCCATCCAGATACTCTACCAAGGCTGGGGTAGAGAAGGTTTGCTGGCAGAAAACCCTGCAAAGTATTACTACTGGTAGAGAGGTTAGCAAACGAGGCAGAAAAAAGAACTCCAGAATGACCAAGGAATAGACAGCTGGGCCGTAAAGCAAAGAGATCACCCACTGGTGAGAAAGCTGATGGCTCAGATATAAAGCACAAAGAATAACTGAAATTATAACCAGACAATAATCTTGAAGAAAGTAGAGTCCTAATCCTGCTCTCAAAACCCTCACACTAAATCAAACTAAAGTTGCACCAAAGCCCAGAACTAGCTCAACTATTCACCTTACTGACTCGGCCCCACTGTAACGGACTAATGTAAGAAATGATGACCCATTTTCTGGAACTAAGTAACATTTAGTTCAATCTGTACTGTACATACTGTACATTTTTATACAAATGTCCAGCATCCAATCAAAAACTGTAAGACAGGAAGTAGCAAACCATAGTCAAAAGATGAAATTATTAATATAATCAGATCAGAGAAGGCCCAGATGTTGAAATTACCAGACATATACTTTAAAAATAACTATGATAAAAACACTAAAAGATCTGATGGGAGAGAGACAGCATGCATAATGAAACAAGAGAACTTCATCACAGATATTGAAGCTATAAAAGAACAACACAGGGAAATGTTAGACATAAAAAATACAGTACCAGAAATTAAAGATTTTTAGATGGATTTAATAACAGACAGAAATGAGCGGTGAATTTGAAGAAAAGCTCAATTAAAGTACCTAAATTGAAATACAAAGAGAAAAAAGTATGGAGATAAACCCCAAAACATGCAAGACCAAATGTCAACTTGGAGTTTAACTGAAGTCCTAGGAGGAGATGAAAGAGAGAATGAGGTAGAAGAAATAATGGCTGATAGCTTTCCAAAAATGATGGCCCATATCAACCCACAGATGCAAAGGAAAAATACTCAGTAAACCTACTGAGTATTAAAGAGTAAAGACAAAAAGTGAGTGCCAGCTATGATGACACTAGAATCCCTGGAAGACCAGACAGAAGGGGAATCTTCACTCATTCACAAAGGATCTTCTAAGGGCCTCAACTGAGTTCTCTTGAAAAAGACTGACCTGGGGCAGGAGATGGAAGAGAGCTTACACTCTCCCTAGTGGCATCTCATACAAAACAAACGCCTTCAACCAGAAGGGAAAATGCAGGAAAGCCTCTTATGCCCAAGGAAAGATCCCCTGCCTCAAAGGGAAGAGTAGAGCAAAAACTATATGCTTGGGGGGCGGGGGGAGGGCACAACCTTCTTGCCCACTTACCACAAAACAAGCTTTCTCCATTAACAATAAGCAGTCTACAGCTAGAAGGCAGGAAACATTGCCATCACCAGTCCCAGACCAAGATAAAAGATACACTGGTGCCCAGGACTGAGTAAAAGGAAAAGCTATCTGATGTTGAAACAGGAGCAAGAAACTGGCTTGGGCACAAGATCCTAAAATACAAAAAGGTCTGCTACTACTAGATGCAAAAATCCTTAACAAAATGTTAGCAAAGCACATCCAGGAACATATACAGAAATTGTAATACATCATCACCAAGTGGGTTTATCCCAAGGGGCAAGCACCTCATTTGCAGTATGAAGGAAAATATCCTCATGATTCTTGTGATGTCAAAAGCATTTGTCAATGTTTATGTAATATCCTTGGTTAAAAATTTTCAGCAAACAACAAATAGAAAAGAGAAAGTTGTTCTTCAATCTGATAATGAACACCTGTGAAAAACCTTGAACAGTGACATGGTGAAGAAAGATTGAATCCCCTTCCCTTATGATGTGGAAATAAGACAAGGATGTCCACCGTCACTCCTATTCAATAATGTACTGGATGATCTTAGCCAGCACACTAAGGCAAGAGAAATAAAAAGCGTAAAGACTAGAAAAAAAAAAAGTGAAGTGTGCTCTAGTGATTTCACTGTCTTCATGGAAGACTGCATGGGATCTCCAAAATACTAGTAAAACTAGTAAGTGAATGTAGAGCAAAGTTTGAAGATAGAAGGTCAACATATAAAAATTAAGTGTATTTCTTCAGACAAGAAAAGAATGGAAATGAAATTTAAATACCAGTTAAGATTGCAACAACAAAAAATCTACAGATCTACAGAAATATATTCAAAACCTCTGCACTAAGGATTGTAAAACATTGCTAAGAGAAGTTAGAGAAAACTGAAATGAACATATTCATAGACTACAAGACTCAATATTGTTTAAATGTCCATTCTTCCTGGTTTGATACATAAAATTCAGTGTAATCCCTATCCAAATTCCAGCAGGACTTAAAAAATAAATTGATATGCTAATGCTAAAATTCCTATGGATACTTAAAAAAAAAATCTAAACTAACCAAACCAATCATGAAAAAGGATATTAGAGGGTTTATACCATCTTATTTCAAGACTTACTAAAATGCCTAAGTAATCAAGAGTATAGAGTGGGCACATGAAAAATAAATAGATAGGGAAAACAGAAGAGAGTCCAGAAATAGACCCCTGCATATATAGTCAATCCATTTTTCACCAAAGCACCAAGCCAATCTACTTTTCGACAAAACGGAAAATCATGATAACAAGCCTCACCCATTATCTTATACCATCCTAAATGGGAAAGCAGAATCTTAAGCTCTTAGTGGAAAACACAAAAAGACGCCATTTAAAAAAATGAGTACGCAAGTCACAGACTGGAGAAAAGTATTTTATATATATCTATGTATATGTATGTACGTATATCTGCTGAAAAAGGACTAGTACCTAGAATATATAAAGAACTTGCAAGTGAAAGAAAAGCGTGAACTCAATTTTTTTTAAAAATAGGTAAAAGACAATTACAGGCATTTCATGAAAGGGGATACAGGAATGGCCCTTAGGAGGTGTTTAATGTCAATGATCTTCAGGAAAATGCAAATTAAAACCACAACGGAATACTATTTCACACCATCTATAATGGTTTAAAAATAACTTCACACCACCAAATGTGAGGTGGGAGTATATTAGTTTCTTATTGCTGCCTTTACAAATTATCACAAACTCAGTGCTTTAAAACAACACAGGTTTACCTAAATGAGTTTCAATGAATTAAAGAAAGTCAAGGTATTCTCAGGACTTGAAGGGCCTGAGGGGAGAATTCATTTCCTTACCTTGTTCAGTTTGTAATCCTCCTGTATTCCTTGGCTTGTACCCCACTTCTCACCACCTTCAAAGCACACAGTTCCAATCTCTGCTTCCACCGTCATCCTGCCTTCTCCTTCTATAGTCAAATCTCTCTCTCCCACCTCACCTTTTGTGATTACATTTAGGGCCCACCCAGATGTTCCATGATAATTTCCACATCTCCAGATCCTTAACTTACATATGCAGCCTACCGCATGTTGATGTGCATGTAAAATGGTACAGCGCCTCTGAAAAACTGCCAACTTCCTGAAGTTAAGCTTATATCTACGCTTATCATGACAATTTCACTCCTAGGTGTATTTTCAAGAATGAAAATTTATGTCCACAAAAAGACTTGTACAAGAATATTCATAGCAGCAATATTCTATATAGCTAAAACAGCCCTAATATCAAGAAAATGAAAAGCCAACCACCACGGCATAGTCATACAAAGGAATACTGCCTGGGAACAAAAACGAGTGAGCTACTTACACACTTCACAACATGGATCAATCTCCAAAACATCATGGTGGCAAAAGACACACAAAAATATATACTGATTCCACTTACGACTGACTTCCAACAACAGAGAAAATGAATCTAGTAATTAAGTCAAAATGTTTGTCCCAGGAAAGGAAAGAAGACACATACAGAAATGCTAGGTCAGCTGTGGCTGCTGTGGCTCAGTAGATTGAAAACCAAAGGATCACTGGTTCAATTCCCAGGCAGGGCACATGACTGGGTCGCAGCCCAGGTGCCCAGTAGGGGGTGCACAGGAGGCAACCACACATTGATGTTTCTGTCCCTGTCTTTCTTGCTCCCTTCCCCTCTGTCTAAAAATAAATAAATAAAATCTTTAAAAAAAATGCTAGGTCAAAGGCACAAAGTACCTTTCTGAGGTTATAAAATTGTTTTCTTTCTTGTTATGAGAAGTAGTTATACGTGAGTACACACACATAAAACGGACAGAACTGAACATTTAAAGTTTGGCCATTTTATCAAATGTAAATTATAATTTAAAAAAAAAACCCACAGTATCACAACGAATACATTAAGTTGTTCCATGATAAACAAAGTTAAATGGATTCCTTTATTTAAGAACTTCTCAAACCTTCAAAATGCCAATGAATACTATACATTTCAGAAGGGAGGAGGCTGCAATGTACCAAAGATGTAAGCCTAGGGGTGTCCTGCAGGTAGCCTCTGCAGGCACATTTAGGCAAACATGGGGGAACAGGGCCTGGGGGCCTAGGGGACTGTGGGACTGTGGGTAATTGTTTTACTTGACATTCAATCCCATCACAAACTTACATGGGGTACTGGTGGTAAGGCTGCTGTACTAGAGCTATGCATTCACTAAAGAAAGAAATGTAAGTGTAATTCTCAAAAAAAAGACTTAATTTTGAGAGAACCATTCTCAAAAATCGTCTTCCAAGTGAAGATACTTAGGCCTTGATCTAGTTTGCTAGAAAATAATGGCCACAATCTAATTATAATTATATTCATTTCCCTCAAAAGGTAAATACAATTAAGGAATCCTCAACCTCAATTCAGGAGACTGCCCCAAGAGTCTTCCAGAAAAGGCCATATAGTATGCCAAATTTCATAAATTTATTTGGCCACAGAAGCCCTTTCCCGGGGACATCACAGGGAACACCACGTAACAATGCTGCCTGGACCCTTGAGAGCCCAGCTGTGGTTCAGACACTGGAAGTTTGAAAGGGGCTGACAAGCAGGACTACGTGACTTTCTTTAGCAGTGCAGGAGAAACGATGGCAAAGAAAGGTCTGCTCAGAGTCAGGGGCAAGGAACAACAATGACAACTTGACAGCAGCACTGCTGTCTATAGTGTAGACTAGAATACACATAGAAAAGCATTGTAGTGTACAATAAAACTACAACCTGACAAAATAAAGCAACCCACAAAACTCACCAAACACATGTAACAACCAGCCAAAGCAGACGTTTACGACTACCATGCAGCAAAAGGTGTACGTGGCTACCTTTGGCCTCTGCTGAACTACTCTGCCACAAAGCACGCTATGGGAACCAGCTATATAGACAACACCACGGGATGCAGTCTCAACCCAGCAGAGAAGACGCTTATTAATTCAACCTTCTGAAGGGAGAGGTAGCACCACAGTGACACCAGAGCGGAAGTATGCAGAGCAAAAGAATACACCAGACATTAAGTTCATTTTTTAGAGACAAGAAAATGTTTTGAACACGGTCATTTAAGAAAGTAATGTGGTAGGAGATAGAGACGATGAAGACCAGATTGAAAAGCTGAAAGAAGTTAGGGCATTTAATGATAGGACTATTACTTCATTTATTTTAGAGAAAATTCACATTGTTCCTGAGCAACTGGATGTGGACAGTTTAGGGAAATGGAAGATTCAAAGGTAACTGCTGCTAACTCTGTAACTGAGCAGCATGCATACCACACTCATCACTATTTGGAACACAGAAGGAAGAGCAAATCTGAAGGCTACGGTTACAGTGTCAGCATTATATATGCCTTTATATACGTAGCCATGTTCATCATGTGACCAGGGAGCAGACGCTCAGAAGAGAGGGTCGTCAGCGCACGAAGAAGAGTGTGTTCCCATGCAAGGCAGAGACGATGAGTCCTGCAAGAAAGGAAGAGCATCCAGTCTCTAGGCTTGGTTCCTAAAGATTCTCCAGGTCCTGCTCCAGCCCCACAACTTGAACAAAACTCTAAATTACATGAAGGATCCCTGTTCCTTGAGAAAAACTTACATGACAAGCACAATATAAGAATCACCTATCTAAAAGTGTCTGTATCTTTGACTCAACTGATCCATTCAAGAGAAGTCAGCCTAAGAAAATGAATAAAAATTAAAACTGTATAGTCAGCAAAAATGAAAGGGATTTCCAGTGTTACGAAGAATCTGAGTTAATGGGTTCTCTGTACCACTTGTGTTAAGAGACTGTCTCTTAGGAGTTCAGATGTATTCTTGGGGATCTACCTTTTCTATAAAACCTTTTAAATTACTTTTTTCTTTACAGAAATGAAGTTTAAAACTAGTCTCAGTCACTTGAATGACCTCATGACCTAGTACTGCCACATGATCTCAGTGTCCCATGTCGTAGAACAGCAGTTATGACTTTGGAACTGTGATCACTTAAAGGTGTCAGCCCTAAATTATGTTTAGTAACCACAGTTGACTGACAGCTAACTATTTCTGGAGAATTTTTAAATTATGCAATAAAGTAATATTTTTTAGTAATGCTGATAATACATTTCAATCAGCTGAGCAAAACTCTAAATTACATGGAGGATCCCTTAGATATTTGAAATATCTAAGGGATATTTCAAACTATTTAGCCAATAGTTTTGAAATGTAAACAGACTGAATTTAGGTTTTCACAAGGAATCAATGTCAATGTGTTCTAAGTTGAAGACAAAATGAACTAAGAAAGTAAGCAAACTAAATTTATGACCAAGCTGTTATTGGAATGTGAATGAGTCATTTACAGAATATACCGATTTCCTTCAATAGTGTAGCAGCAAGCTCTGTACTGAAGCTAGAATTTTTCTCAACATCTGCAAGAATTGGAAGTCCATATACTAATTCTGTTCCTAGTTCCAGCAATATGTGATATTTATATAATGCAGGTTTCAATAGAATAGGAAGACTTTATCTTTACAGTCTAGTAAAAAAGCTCATCAAGAGATACCTTAGTAAAACTGGCATAAGATTACTCACTGGAAAGTTTCAGTTAAGAGGTCTGATTAGCCTGAACTAGCCAATAAAACATTCAAGTTACTAATAATTGTGTAACAGTTTTACCATAGCATTCTCTGTTTTATTAAACAGTTCATATTCTTTGCAAAGTCATCAATCCTTTGCTTACTGTTTTTATTCCGATATAAACCCTATCACTGAATACGTATTCCAAAAAATCTCCAAATCTTTAGAATGTTTATTTTCTTACATATTTTAGCATACACAAATTTGTATTTTAATCTAAAATATTTTATGATACAACTTAGCTTCTTTTTAAGGAAACCCTTTTCTGCCCCCAAATACAGCAGGAAACATTTACTGAATGCTAACTCCATGACATATTAGTACAAGAGACAGGTAGGCATTAACTCATTTGATTCTCACCAGAACCCAGGCGGGTAGGTACTACTAACTACAAATGAGGAATCTGAGGCATGAAGCAGTACCCTGATGTTATAAAAATATTCCCCACTATGTATTCTTGTAGACATTGTAGTTTTGCTTTTCACATTTAGGTTTCCAACATATCAGAAATTTGTCTTTATTTAAGGGGTGAGATAGCAATCTAAACATCTCCTGTAAGGATAGACTATTTTATCAGCACCATAAAATAGCTGATCTTTTCTTTAATAATTCATAATGCCACTGCTGCCACAGATCAAACCCCTATAAATAAATATCTGATTGGGGGCTTTATATTCTGTTCATTGGTGTACTTGTTGATACCAACACCAATACCAAAGAATTTTAGTTATTATTGCTTCTCTTAAGTGTTGATATCTGCAGAGTGAATCCCTCTCTTTCTTTACAATTTTATGTTGCTTATTTTAAGTTTAGCTTGTCAAGTTCCACCAATACAGGGTTTTGATTGAAATGTGGTTAATTTATATTAACGTGAAGAACTAATATATTTATGATATTGACTATTCCTATTTACGAAAATGAGATGTTTCTGCCTATAATGGACTTAATATCCGTCAATAAGTTATACCATTCTCTGCATAAAGGTCTTACATGTCTTGTTAAATTTACTTATTTCTCCAGGTATCTTGGGTTTTATTGTGAATTGAAATGTTTATTAAAAAAAAATTAAAGTACTTCAGTCCTCCAGCTCTGTCAACTCTTAGCATTTTGCTGTATTTAATCGAATATAAAAAAAATAAGACATGGTATAGATAGATATAGCTAAAATCCCCTATGTGTACCTTTGTGATCCCATTCCCCTCCCTCTTGCTTCTCAGAGATAATCAATATCCTAATTCCATGGTCATTTAACAGTTTGTTACATATTTTATCCATACAATAAAGTTTTGTACATTTTAGAAATTTATGTGAAATTCTAATACTTTCATGCCACTTGTCTGTTTCACTATTTTAACCTCCCACACTGTTATATGTGTAATCCCCGACTCTAGTTTACCCAGTTTAGCCACCACATGGCACTCCTTTGCGTGGCTCTACCGTAGTTCCCTGTCCCGTCTCTTTGATGACTCCGTAGGCTGTCTCTAATTTTCCTCCCTTATGTGCTGCCGTAAGTAGTTTGGTATATATCTTCTTATATATAGGAGAGCGCTTCAAGGTCAGAAATTTTCAAATTTCTTGATCAAAATGGAAGCAAGCCCTACAGTGAGAAATATATTTTACATTGCAACCTAATACATACACACACACTCTCTCACTCTTAATTAAAACATTTTATCATATGTTATACTTTACTATTTCTCTAACTTTTGAGGGTCATCAACCACATTAGTGAACATGAAATCGATTTAGTTGATCCTGAGAAATATTTTTTTAAAAGAAAAAGCAGAAATGACAAATGCAAAGTTAAGAATAAAACTGAGAAAAAACAGAATACAGTAGAAAAGTAGAACACAACTTAGTTCAAATATTTTAAGTCAGTTTTTGTTACATGTAAAATACATTTTCCACCATGGGTCCGTCGAAAATGTTTAAAGGCACTGCCTTAGGACAGATACTAAGGAGCGGAAATGCCGCCTAGAACACACACATACTCAATACTAAGTAATGTCAGCATGGCTATACCAACTGTCATTCCCACAGAGGAACTAGCAATTCCTATCTCCCCCAGTATCACCAACATTTAACATAATTTGGTCCTTCAAATTTTTACCGAAAGAGTGGGTACCACAATGGTGGCTAGTGATGTTCCTCACTTCCCTAACTACTAAGAAGTTCAAGAATACTTTGTTTATGGACTTGTTTATAATACTTTGTTTATAAACATGGAAAGTCCATAAACATGGATTCCATCCCTTTAAATCATTTGTTCACCTTCACCATCTTTTTCTTAATTCACACGATTTATTTATTTATATGTCAAATACACATGCCACCGTGTATCTTCACCCAGAAAGTGACTTTAATGTGCTCTAATTTATCAATTTAAATTTGAGCACATCAATTTAAAATCTTGTATGATGTATGCATTTGTACCTTCTTCATTCTTCCACATGCTGTCCTCTTTTAAAAATCATAAAGTCTGAAGTTCTGCCTTTCATACCTGCAATTTATTTTTGTGTATGGTGTGAGGCAGGTGGCCTCACCCCCCCAGCAAAGATTACAAAGTACAAAGTACAAAGTACAGCACCACAAACTCAATCTTCACCCTCACAGATTACAGTGCCACTTGTGTTTCTGGGCTTTCCCCCCCCACTTCCATTAGTCTACATCCAAGGCAAATATCATGGTTTAACCGCTAAAGCTACATAACATGTCTTGGTACCTGGTAAAGTGAATTATCTAGGATTTTAATGGGAATGACACTAAGTTTGTAAGCCAGTGAAGGAAAACTGACAGACTTAGGATACTGTGTCTTCTAGTCATAAATACAAGTACATGTTCTTATAATCTGAATAATGGGTGTTGTATTTTCTCCATTAAGGTCCTACACGTTTTTATTTTATTTTTTCCTAGGAATTTTGTAACTTGTGTTCGCCTATTAACTTGTGGGTTTTTTTAATTTAAATGTTGTTTGTTGTTGGTATACAGAATACACATGCTCTGGTTTTATATATATTAACTTTTTTATCAACTTCACTGAAGCATAACTTACATATAGTAAAATGCACAGACGTTAAGTATATAATTTGGTGAGTACTAATAAATGCACACATCCGCCTATCCATCGTCCCAGTGACAACAGAACAATTCCATAGTCCCTTGTGTCCCTCTTGGGCAATCTCCTCTCCTCACCCCAGATAATTACTGATAGGACGTCTAGCAAAGTAATTTTACCTGTTCTAGAAACTCATGTAATTGGAATGATACTATATGTACTTTTCTGGGCTTGTTTCTTTTTTTTTTTTTTTTAACCAACGCCCTCTTATATTTCTAGTTTCTAAGAATTCATGTTAAGAACAAATACTGGATTTTATTATCTTTTCCCCTTTGCCCGGCTGGGGTTTTCACATGGGCATGTTTTTGGTTTTTTACTTAACTTTATTTTGGCAAAAGTATAAATTTTTAAATTATAATCTAGTCAAGATACCATATGGCTTTTTCCCCTTTGATATGTTAATGTGATAAACCTCATTTATGGGTTTTCTAACATTTAATCATTTTTACATTCTTGAGGCAATAACCCTAATTAATCATGGTATTTTGTTTTCAGAAATACTAACATTTTACCTAAAATTTTTATTGCTGTTTGAGATGTGGTCTATACATTTCCCTTGTCATAATACACTTGTCCCGTTGAAGGTATGAAAATTACAGTAGACTTGCAAAATGATTTTTTGGTTTTTTTCCTATACCATTGTGTATTAAGATTGGAATTACTGATTCCTCATGTTTTGTGAAACTTGCCCATCTGAGGTTTTCATTTGAGTTTTGTTTTTGGGGTTTTGGATTTTTACTCAGTTTTATCTCGGTGTAGGGAGATTTCTAATTATGAACTTAAAGTTTTTAAATTACAATCTACTCGTTTCTTTCTTCTTTTTTTTTTAATCTTCACCTGCAGACGTGTTTATTGATTTCTGAGAGAAAAGAAGGGAAGGAAACATCCCTGCCTCAAACCAGGGACTGAGCCCACAAGCTTTTGGTGTAAGAAACGACGTTCCAACCAACTGAGCCCCGAGGGCCAGGGCAACTTTCTTATTCTTAGGCCGATTTCGTTAACTGATTTTGCTAGAAATTGTCTATTCCACATTTTTAAAATTTGAAGTCAAAAAGCTGTTTGTTCAACAGTGTTCTTAGTTTCAAAATCTCCGTTTGTCTGTAGTCAAAGCCCTTCTTCATTTCTAACACATCTATACCTTCTCTTTCTCCTCTATCAACCTTGGCAAACTTAGTTTTTTCAACTTAGCAGTTTTGCTTTAGTTGCTCCAATTATAAATATGTATTTTTCATTAATGTTTCTGAACTTTATTTCCCTCCTTTTTCTAACTCATTACATTGTATATTAGCCTATTGATTTTTATTTAATTCTTTACTAATAAACATTTAAGGATCTAAAATTTCCCAGATAGGCAAATGAGCTTTTGCTGTAGCCCAGCTTTGACAGGTAGTATTTTTATCATTCTATTCTAAATAAACACTTCTCTAATTTTTATGAGTTGTTCTTCATGTCATAAATTCAGAAATAATCTTTTCACTATACCCCTTCCCATTTGGGAGCTGTTGCTACCCTCCTGATGTTTCTAATTAATTGCACTAGGGTCCAAGATCTGATTTGTAAGATATTAATTTTTAGGGAATTTGTTAACATTTTCTTTGAAGTCTAGTATAAAAACAATTCTTGTAAAATTCCATGTGTACTTAAAAAGAATACATATTCTGTAATTGCTGCATCCTTGTTAACTGCAACTTCCAATCCTTTAAAACCTTATACGAGTATTTTTATCTACATTTTCTTAAATTATTGAGAGGTGTGTTAAAACTGCTATGATTATACAGTTGTCAATTTGTCCTTGTAATTCTGCCAATTTTACCATGTAGATTGCTACAGAATGAATATTTGTGCCACCACTCCCCCCAAACCCACATTGAAACTCAATCCACAATGTGATGGTATCTGGAGGTGGGGCCATTGTAAGTGATTAGGTCAAGAATGGAGCCCTCAATGAATGGGATTAGTGCCTTTATATAAGAAACCCCAGGGAGTTCCCTCACCGTTTATGAGATTACAACCAAAAGACAGATGTCTATGACTAGGATACAGGCCATCACCAGATGCCAAATCTGCTGGCATCTTGAACTTGAACTTCCCAGCCTTCAGAACTGTGAGAAGTAATTTATTGTTTTGTAAGACAACCAGTCTATAGAATTGTTATAGCAGCCCAAATGGACTATGACACAGATTATGCCTAGTATGTATCTTTATTCATTCCTTTACTTTGAAATTATGTCATCATCCTTTTAGGTGTGTCTATTGATAAAAAGTATTTTGTTGGAATTTATCAAAAGTTTTCAGTCTCGGCAGCAGCGAAAATGGTGGTTCTTTGGGAAGGCAGGAGAGAAGCCTATGAAGCAGCAGTGAGCTGGAGCCCCCAGAGCAACAGCGGGGAGAGTTCCAGTCACAGCGCTGAGAAGCGATCCACTGAAGCAGCTGCCAACAAAGCCTACAGAGATCTCCAAGCCTGGGTTTGCCACAGGCAGTCAGACGACAAGGAAAGCCGCAGCCACATCCGTCCGAGCTGGATCAAGTAAACCTGAAGAAACCATTCCAACTGTTGCTCCAAACACCCTTTCACCAGCAGCAGCTTTTAGTGAAGATAAAGATCCAGAGGAAATGCCTCCAGAAGCAAAGATGAGGATGAAGAATACTGGAACGGATACACCAACATGAGCAGGGGCAAACTCCTCTAATGAAGGAAAGCATGGGTTTTCTAATAACCAGAAGCTATGGGAGGGAAACCTAAAATCTCATCTTGGCAGTGTCCATGACCCAGACCGTTCAATGATGTGCTTAGAAACTGCAGTGTGAGGCAGGTGTAAAGTTAAAAGAATTGTTTCCTTTCTAAAGAATGGTGTGAGAGTATCTTTGGAGCTGCCTTTTTCCCCCCTTAAGATTGAGTGGTACACTAATAAGTGGGAGTTTATAATTTATGTTTTATATACAGATTTTAAGACATTTGCTAATTTTGTACTTTCATGTGATTAGTTTCCAAAGGTTACTGATAATTTTTTTTAAATCACAAATGGTACAAAAAAAATTTTTATTCTAACCAGCAAGCTTAATCTGAAGTTATGTATTAGGTTTATGGAGATATTTATTTTCTATCAACTCATTTTGTGTTCTGTAGTTCCCATGCATTTATTTTTCTCCTTTCCTGCTTCTATTGAAATGATCAAATTTTCATTTCTACTCCTTCATCCCTACTGACCTGGAGTTATACTCTTTCAAAGGGTTACCTTTGGGAAGAGTTTTAATGAGAAACTTTAATCAGTGGGTTACAGGTGAAGACAGCAATGTATTAAAAACCAAAATAAATGAATTTACAAAGAAAACACATTATCACAAGGACAGGGAGAAGAGTAAGGAGGAAATGGGCAAAATTTTGATAACTAGAAAATGGATGGCTGAGTAGTAACTGTGAACTAAGAGAGATGACTATTAATTCTAGTCTAGCTGCAGGGAAAATGTCCTGATTTATATGGCAGAATCCTTAAAAGGACAAGTAACAGCTCTGGTCATAGCAAAAACTGAGAGGGGAAGAAGATGAAATAGGCAGGGTTGGGGGACTGGGTAAGAGGTATCTGAGAAGCACTTACATTATTGGATGGGTAACTGCCCCTCTCCCAAGGACTAACTGTTTATCCCTAGAAGAGGGTAAACAGTCTCCCTAGACTAGGAGATGGCTTGCATACCAACAGGAAAAGCAAGGACTAAATGAACATGAGCATAAATGCAGACTCTCCATCCCTTCCCGCACCGGGTTCTGGCTCCCAAAATACTAGCAGCGAGAGCTAGACCTTTACCCATTTAGTCAGACTGAGACTCCCTCCTCTCTGGGGTACCTGACCAACCCAAAAGGAAAAATGTACAAATACTAATAATGAGAGTTTACCAACAAACAGCCCACTCAGATCTCTCTACTGTGAAACTGAAAGGAGACAAGCCTCACCCACATGCTTAGTTTCCCATCAGCTTGTTAGACCCCTACCTTCTTAACCAAGTATTACTTTGACTATCTGGGGGGGGGGGGAAGGAGGGCAAACAAAAAAAAAATGCAACTTCAAGAAATGTGAGACTATACAGAGAAAGAAAACATTGTAAAAACCATCAATATGCACAGAGAAATAAGAGAAGATATAGTCACCCCGAAGCAAGAGCAGAATGCTGAACAAAGGGAACACTGATTAAGAGCTCTCGAATAGCTGGACAGCTCACGATAGCAGAAATGGGGGTGGGAGTGGGGGGAGGGATCAACAGAAGAGTTGGAAGACAAAATAAAAGGAACTCTCTCAGAAGGTAGAAAAGAAAGATGAAAAACAGTAATGTGAAGAAAATTGGATGACCACTCAGGAGGTTCAATGTCCAAACAGAACTTGCAAAGAGACATTAGAAATAATGAAGGGGGTAATCAAAGAAAACAAGAATATCCCCTGCACTGAAAGATGGGAGTTTCCAGATTGGAAGGGCCCATCAGGACCCCAGGATAATGGATGAAAACACACAGACATCAAGGTCAGTGGCTGTGAAACTTCAGAATGCTGAGGACCAAGAAAGCGGCTAAAGTCTCCAGGGAGAAAAAACAGGTCATGTAGCAAAGAATCAGAACCCCTTTAGTTTTCTCAACATGTAAGTGAAATCAATACAGCAATGCCTTCATAATTCTGAAAATTAAAAAAAAATTATTTCCAACCCAGAATTCTATTACCCAATCAGGATAGAACAAAGGTATTATTTTTAGATGAATAATGTAATATAACCAAATATTTATTCCACACTCTCAAAAAAAGTCCTGAGGAATATATTTCATCAAAAGCAGGGAATGCACAATAAGAGTAGGAGAGTTAAGAAGGAGAGAAGAAACCCTGTAAGATGATGGTGAAGGGGATCCCAGGTTGACTGCTCTGTACTAGGTGTAGAAGCAACCAGTGCCAATAGGAGCAAGGTTCAAAACCATGGAGCCAAGACTGAGCCCAGGTTTCTCCCTGAAGTTAACTGCCATCGTAGTTAGCCATCGTAATTAGTGAAAGCATAACTTTCACTGACAGGGCCAACGACGACCACAGAAAAGTTGAGAGTAAATAATAACACAACATCCTAGCCAGAGATTTCTGTTCCCACAGATTACAAAGCAAAAGAGAAAAAAATAACCCTGCCTGAGTAGAGGAATTCTCCTATCTTAATACATGCTTATATATGCACGAATATATTTCTCTAGACCAGGGCTGTCCAACAGAAAGAGGAGGCAAACCACATATGTAATTATAAATTTTCCATTAGTCACATCAAAAAAGTAGAATAAAATATAAGGAAAATTAATTATTTCAACAATTTTATTAATTTACCCCAATATATACAAATTTATATTCTATTTTTTGGACTAAGTATTATAAATTTAGTGTACATTTTATACCTGCAGCCCATCTTAATTTGGACTAGCTACATTTCAAGTGTTCAATAGCCATCTGTAGCTAGTGGCTAGAAGCTAGTAGTAATAGTGGTTACACTTCTGGAAAGTAGACCAGGGTAGCAGGACAATGATCTAAAGGAGACTTACTTTTCATTATTTACTAATTTGTTCCTTTTGAATTTTGTACCACATGCATGTATTACCTATTCAAAAAATGCATGAATACATTCCCTAAAATATATACACGAAAGTAAATACCTGTTGACCTACTTCCAGAATTCTATCTCACATGTACATACAATGATGTATAAACAGTTATTTGCTGCAGCATTGTTTTTAATACCACAAGCATGGAAATAACCTGAGTCCATCAACAGAAGACTGATGAAATATATTACAGACAACCACACAAAAGGATACTGTGCAACTAAAAGAAAACATAAAAAGACACTCATGTATAAACACGGAACAATCTACAAGATGCATTAGTAAGTAAAATACATGACCACTTGTACTAAAAGCTAATATACGCACAAAGGTGCTCATATATGCATAAAATCTCTGGAATAATTCACAAAACCTAGTAATGCTACTTGCCTTTGAAAAGGCAACTGGGTGGCAAGGGACAGGCTGACAAAGCGACTTTCAACATATAGTCTTTGAACCTTTTGAGTTTCACATTAATATATAGCTGTGTTTAAAAAAAAAAAAAAGGCCCACTTTCTACATCTAGCTGGTATCTTGCTTTTTATTGACCCTCCTTGGCCTTCATGTAATATTTAAAGTCCACCTATACAGTCTAGTATTTTTCTAGTTCCTCCATTGAGAGATGTGAGGCTTTTTTCCTCCAGAGGCCACAGATGTTTCAGTGACATCCGAACAGCGTGTGTATATATTTTTAAGCATACAGTTCCCAGAGTTTTATCTCACTTCCCAGAATGACATCACAACCCCATCATCCCCTGCTACTAGATTCTTTATCTACTAAATTCCCCACGGCCAGCTTTTCCTTAACACTGACTGACTTTCCTGAGTTTCTGGTTATTGAGGACTTTCCCTCTGTATATCAACCATACAGAAGAGAAAACATGTCTGACATTTAATCCAACAGGTATAGCTGGAGAAAAGAGCCTAATCATCTGTGTCTGTTCTAGCATGTCTGTGTGATTTTAAGAGATCTAGACAGAGTAAATATCAGCAAAGGCTGAAGAAAGGAGTACAACTGAGAAAAAACCTCTAAACTTGGCAGTTCAGAATTCACTGATGACTTCTGCAAGGGCAGTGGGAAGGGGAATATGAAAAAGAGCAGCAAAAAAACATTTCACAAAGTTCAAGTCTAGAACAAAGGAAGTGATTAAATATAGAAAGCAAATGTACTATAATTTCAAATAGGTTCAAACTGCAAATACAAAATATTTCCAAATACCTATATGAAGTTTTAGTTCAGGAGAAAATCGTTAGATATTGCAACATAAAACACCTGAAATGTGAGGGTTCTGCCTCCATAAAGAACACTGAAGGTCCCGCCAAAAATAGTATAAAATCATTGTTAGATTTTTTTTTTTTTTTTTTTTTGGCAATCCACAAGGTAGAGAAAAAAGCAGATTACTTATGACCTGGATTTTTACAACTTCTTTAGTCAAAAAAATCGGTAAAACAGAAAATATTAAAAAAATAATTAAAAAACTATATTAAAAATCATTAAAAAAAAACCAGACTTCTCCATTCTCACTGTAACTATGCTTTTTCCAAAGTTGTAAGCTAGTAAGGAAAAACACTGCCAATTGGAACTCTTAAGTTGGCCCCATGGAGAACGATGGGTAATGTGCCTTTTAAACAAAAGCAACTAGAAAACATTCATGTGTTCAATTTTGTGAACTGCTGAACCTAATGTTGGAGCTTGAATTTAACCCTGAAAGTAATCTTAGTTCAGTGAAAGCCACATTATATAGGGGCTGCTGTGGAAGGAGATTAATTACCTGTTCTTTACTTGAGTTATATTCCTTTTACATTTTCTGAATAGAACCTACAGTTCTAAAATCAGCTCGTAAACATAAACTTAACATACTGGTTATCACCCCCAGATTATGAAAAAGCATCCATTTATCAGTAGACTACCCAGGTCCAGACTGGAATCAGCACAAACATTCAGTACTCCATCTGCCCTTCAAATTCCCGGGTCTGTCTTGACCCTCTGCTGAGCAGCAGCTCACACCCAGGTCAGATGCATACAATGCAATCAAAACAAAGTCAAATCAAAACATACAATGCAATCAAAACACACTGTCCAAAAGAGCCTTCTACTAGATTAAAATTAATTAAAGTTAAATTTAAGATTCATTCCCTCCGTCACAGGTGCCGTATTTCAACTGCTAAACAGTCACATTTGGCCACTGGCTACCGTATCGGACAGCACAGGTCTACAGCAAACATTTTCCCCTGAGATCTATTATTCCTCTGTGGAGCTTCGCAGGCTTCCTAGGGGTAAGAATGACAGGAAAACTAAGCAGGCAGGGTCAGCACCCATCCATTCTCCCTGCATTTTGAGATTCTGCCTGTTGTTTCCTTCTGTTTTTTTACGAGCTTTATCACTGCCATTGTGTGCATAGGTGGGTGTTGCGTGTGTATACATGCGCACATGGTTTAAGTTTGAAAACTAGTGATTTAGAGCAGAAATGGTCAATGCACAGACCTCAGGCCAAAGCTGGACCCTCCTCATACTTAAAACAATTTAGTTTTTAAAGTTTAATTGGCCAATTTACATGAACTATATAGCCTAACCACCTGTCTATAAAGTAAAACTTGGGGGGGGGAAAACTTGGTCTAAACTTGGAAAATTTGCATTCACTGCCACAGATAGAGCATCTTTAAAAAAAAAGTTTCCATAGTTCATTCAAATCAAGGGAGAAAGCTCACTGGCGAAGCTTCCACTGCACCATTTATCAGGAGTTCATTCTGTGAACTTTGCAAATCACATTCACCGCCCCACACTGTAATAATGAAGGATGTGATTAAGAAGGAGCGTTTCCTTAATATTCACAATACCTTAACCATTATCTAAAGAATTTCTGGAAGAAGCTGAAGCAGCATATGAGAATTTACTTCAAACACAGGCAATTTACAAGAGCACAGATTTACAACGCTACTTCCTCAGATCAACTGTTTTTTGAATTAAAAATGCGAACTTCCAGTAGCTCCCTGAAGGTTATTCTTCCTTACTGAGTACACCCAACATGAAACTACACCCTCCCCCCCCAAACGGGATGGGAGACAGGGGTAGGGCAGTGTACATTATTCAATGAAATGCAGCTTTTCCAGTGCAAACTGGACATGAGTACTGAGTGGACTGCAACTGAAACCTACACTTACTTTCCACTGCTCTAGTCTTGAGGCCAAAGTAATTCCAGTGTTTGAAAAATTGCAGAATTACCTGGAAGAATTAATGAGAATTTTGTAGGAAACAGTTTAGTAAGAATGAATCATTTTAGGATTTGTTTTCTTACGAGGACAAACCTAAACACAGATTAATTTACTGAACACCTATCAAATCAGTGTAGGCCCACTACATCTAAAAAGAACCCCCGGGCTAAAGGAGAACCACTCACATCCTGGAATGTAAGCTTAAGTCACAGAATTACCCAAATATTTCTGGCTATCTGACCAAACCAGAGGCAGCGTCTAAATCTACCTGGCTTGGCAAAATACTTTCCGTACGTGAAATTATGAAATTGCAGCTAACAGCTATCCTTGAGATATATATCCAGAATCACTATCGAAATATGTCCTAGCTGAATACATCACAATTATACAAATCTAAAAATGGTAAAAATTACAAAAGACGAGCAATAAGCCTCTGCACATTTTTAAAGGAAAAAAAACTTGGTAACTTTTATACTACTGGTTTAAAAAAATCTTGTTTTTTTAAAAATCGTCAAGGCTATTATTATGTCACCAGTTAGTATTTGATCAAGTTGGTAATTTAGAAAGTGACTCTGAGGTAGGAAGAAAGAGAATCCAAAAAATTTATTACAGTTAACATTGGGTAGAAGCCCTCAACAGATTAGCTGAGTGTCTACATTAGTTTGGCCCCAGAAATCTCGAACATACTCTGTCTCAAAGACTGAGTGAAAGTTTTAGAAAGACTTAACTCTGAAGAAAACGTGTGATACGGGGGGTGCTAGGCCATTTAGATCACCCTCCTCTACTACTAGAGCTTAGCACGAAGGGCGTTTCAGTCTGTATTCGTGGCGCAATGAATGGCAAACCAAATGAAAAACATCTTGGTCCAGCAGGTACTGTAGTTTTCCTCTGAAACAAATTATTCCATATAGCACAATGTTCTACTTTTTGAGAACATTTGTTAATCGTCCTGAATGGCAATCTAAAGTATATTATATAGACTGCTGCACTCTTAAAAAGATTTCCGCAAACATGAGTTAAGCTAATTGATGAACATTCAATACTACTTTCAGGTCTGGTCCTGCACTGAATGGTCCCAGACACGCTGGATAGGCTTTGAGTTATTTGTTTTGTGTCTTGCAGATGACCTCTGCCAGGTTGTCATCTGTTTTTTCTTACAACAACAGTGAGTGGGAAACAGTTCCCCACCTTCCCACCTCCACTTTAACCTCCCACATTACTCCCAACCTACTTGTTTCTAATCCATTGTGGACTAGAAGCCAGATAACTTTCTTGCGAGAAACACCTGAAGTAAATGCCAACAGGTTCTGAATAAAGGTCTCAATGGCTCTCCTATGACTAAAGCTGTAAGGTACATGGACTTGGACAATGAGTTCCCCAGGCCTTCTTTGCTTAGTGTCTGCTTCTCAAACGCTTTTTATAACAGGTCAAAGATAAGAGTGTAGACAAATCATTTGGATTAGAAAGAAAACAACTGAAACCCACAAGCAGAAGAGAACGAGAGATCATCTGGGAGGACCCTTATGTCTGAGGCAATGTTCTAGGCATTTTAATCACGATCATTTAATCCTTATAATAAACTTAAGTGTTAGGCGTTATCTCAATTTTCAGTCAAAAACAAAACAAGGCTCAGAAATTAAGTAATTTGCCCAATATAGTAACTGAGAAACCACTACTAGCTTAGCTCTCTCTCCAAAAGCCACAGCCTTTCTACTACATGATATTGCAACCCAATCCTTATTCTTGGTTTAGCTAACTGGTTTTACACTTTATATCTGATGCTTTTTTTGGAACCTAACCGATTCAAGTTTGCTTTCTTCTCCTAACCAGTTTCTATAACTAAAGAACGGATAAACAAACTAAGGCCAAATTAAGCTTAGCTCTGCAAGAGTTCATCTGCTCAGGAACAATGTGTGTGTGAAGACAGGCCATATCTTCAGTTTGTAAGGACTGTGCAAAAATGGTGGTGAGTTCCCACTCCCCATACACTGACAGTTCCCAGTGACACTGTGAGTTAACACTTGACATCCCTCGTGCTGCCCTCTACATTATGGAAAGCAATGCAGGCATATTTTAGAAATTGGCTCAGTAATGCATTACATGCTCCCTCAATTTGCAGTAACATGATTTTTTTACTCTAAACACTGGAGGACAGGGCAGGAGATGGGAGGAGCTTCTACTTCTCTAATCCCATTAAGGGACAGGGGTATACTTGTTCCCTGTTAGATACCTAATTGCCTAGTACAGGGTCTGACACACATCAAAGACTTTTATTTGTTGTGTAAATTAATAACTCACACTTATTGAACACGTGCAAGTTATCTGTTGAATAAACGTATGACCTCTCCTAAATTGGTTCTGAAATCCTTCACATTTTCTGACATACCCTTGCAATGCTCAGTGGAAAACATCTTTCCTCTTACAAAAACTAACAGCTTAAAAATGGCTCTTCTACTCCCATCTTGAGACCCAAGGAATCTAAGACATGCATGCCCCTCTCTATCTTCTAAAAATGACTCTTGTCCCAAGAATATGAATAAACCTCCATCTGCCAGAATGCACTAAATACAGCTTTTATGTACATTACAAATACACCTGTATAAAAAAAGTGCTACAAATGAGGCCTTTGGAGTCCTAAAATATAAAACCAGCAGAATCAAAACCAAACAAGAATAAGAAAAACATTCAGACCTTTATAAAAACCACAACTGAAAATATTTGCAAAAGGTAAAAATTCAATAGGTCTGTGATCAGCAGCTTATACAGCTAAAGTGTTTTTCACTCACATGTCTTCTCCCAAAGTAACAAGATTACAGCAACATAATTCTAACATTTACAAAATGAATAGGAAAAGGAGGCCTTTTGCCATTCTTGTAGTAGAAACAACTTTTGTTTCAATTAAAGAGATTTCTGCTGAAATATACAAAACCATCCCCAAATTCCTACTTCAGAGTTAAAACACATACCAAGCCTGACAAGCCACAAACAACAGGAAATTACCCTGCACAGTTTCTTACAAGACTATTATTTCACTAACCTTACAGCCTGTGTAGAAATTTGACCACTTCTGACTAGGTACAGATAAGTTACAACCTTGAAAAATCTAACTTTTGTTGAACATGTACAATGTTAAATCACTTTAGAGGGTATAGCATATAAAAACAAGCTCTTAAGAATAATTCCTTATTAAAACAAGCCCAGAAATTACTATTTCCAATCACTTACATTAATTACTTTCAAGTCAACTAATTGTAACATTAAGGGTGTAAGTGGGTACTCACCTTAAAAATGCCCACAAGACTTGAACTATTCTTATTTTCTACCACAAATAATTTTATGGCAAAACTAAGGAACTTTAATTTTAAAATCGGTGTTACTTTCTAAATTGAATATAAATGTCTGCTAAATGATTTTTTCGGGGAGAAAATTCTATGTATATCCTGTATGGTTTTCTTTTTGTTTTTTTCCTGTATGCTTTTCTTAAGGCAAATAAAAAAAATCCTCTAACTGTGGGATACACTTACGAGTCCATTTTACATTATTTCCCCAATCTCTATGTTACAGTTGCTTATTTATTTATTCACATTAAAACTCCTCAAACTCCTAAAACTGGCTTACATTTCCATGTGAGAAACATTTTTTAAAGCAGGTGACATGTAGAATAACAAATGCATTTGCAGAATAACAGCCAATTTATTATCTTATTAGGCTCAAGTATGACATCCTTACAATCAGTGATACATGTTCAATTCATATGAAATCAGAAGAGAGGAAATGAAAACAAACTAAGATTACAGAATCATTCAGAAATAAAATTAATTCAAATTTCAAGGATCATTTTTGAAAAGGTGAAATTATCCCAAGGAAGTCTGCATGATCACTAACAATTACTTTACATGTGTCATTTAAAAGTTTAAAACACCAAAATTTAGGATATTTCAAACTGTAACAAGCAAAATATGACAGAAAATGCTACTTCCAAATTCGTTTTAACCTGGAGATTTTTTTTAAATAAAGGTTTAGTTGACAACAAACCGGTAGTATTTAGCTATTTAAAGGGTCAAAAGGAAGAAATAACAAAACCAACCGAGGAATTGTTTTTCCTTTGTTTAGGATCAATAGGAAACCATTAACCACATAAGGATTAAGTAAGTAAAAGACAAAAGTACCCAATCCAAGGACAGTATCCCCGGAGAGAAAACAATTAAAGCTGCAAGTTTGAAAACCAAGTTTGAAATACGTGAAATCAATTAGCGTGCTCTCTAAAGGCGTGTGATAAAACCTAATAGGCTCCACTCAGAGCAACTTTAACAAGTGAGTAGAGAAGGATCTCAACAGAGTAACAGCCGTATACATGTTTGTGTGAGAGTGCACACAAGCACTTCAGAACTCCAAGGATATAATGGTTAACAAAGGTTACAGGACCAAAAGTGAAGGGGGGGGGGGACTAAAAAAAAAAAAAGTGGAAGCCAAGTATCGCATGCTCCTAACACGGTTTCCCAACCACTCCCGCAAGAGCTCTCTCCCTCCGGCTTTGAAAATCAGAATTACAAACTTACCAACTGTGTTTGAGACAGAGGGGAAGGGCTGCAGCGAACCCCCAGGCCAGGTGGCAGGCACTCCGGTTGCCGACCCCTTCCCTTCGGCCAGCCCAGCCCCCTGTTCTCGTACCCCGAGGGCCGGGCGCACCGCTCCCCGGACCTCGCCACACCCCAGCCACCAGCCCCCAGCCCCCAGCCCCGGTGGCCAAGAGGCGCGGCGAGCCTCACTGACCAGAGCCCAGCACAAACACACCCCTAGCCCCCAGGGCCCGCCGGGCGCCGCGGTTTTACCTGGACCAAGGCTCCGGGTCCGCCCCGCCTGAGCCGGGGGTCCGGGACCTTTTGTTCCTTCCTCTTCCGAATGGGATGAGGGGCTGGGAGGGGAGAGGGGAATGGGCGATTGGAGGCGGAACTGAAAACACTCTGGCGGCCGCCCGGCCTCCCGCCCCGCCTCCTCCAAGATAGTGCCCGGCCCCGCGGCCCCAGCGCACGAGGAGGGGGCGCGGGCCGGGCCGCCGCCCGCGGGAAGGAGGGGGTGGGGACGCGCGTCCCGCCGCCACCGCCCCTCCTCCTCTCAGGCGCGCGCCCGCATCCCCCCCACCCCCGGGCCGCCCGGACGGCCGAGCTCTCCCCCGCCGCGCCCGCCGGCCCACCTCCGCTTCCGCCCTGCGCCCTCCGCCGCCGGCCGCAGCGGCGCGGCGCACCCACCTCTGGGCGGCTCGCTCGGAGATCACTAGCTGCTGGCTAGGAGCTGCTCCTCCGATGCCGCGGCCGCGCTGTAGACCCGCCTCCCACCCCGGACCGCGAGCCCCGCCGATTCGCCGGCGCAGCCCCGGAGCTGGCACCCTGCCGCCCGCTGATTGGCGCCCCCGGCCGCCCGTTAGGGCGCGAGGCACGCCGGCCGAGCGCAGCGCTCGGCGCGCACGGAAGAGGGACGAGCGGAGGAGGGAAAGAAGGAGGCCGAGCGCCCGGGAAGGGCCGGGGCGCGAGCGGGGCTTCGAGAGTGGCGGCCACTACCTCCCCACCTCCTTTCCCTCTGGCCCGCCCTGCCCTCTCAGCA